>NC_059326.1:43978125-44286250 GCF_018350155.1 Leopardus geoffroyi
AAGTTGTCAGAGGAATATAGCAAAGAAAATCAAATAGCAGTTCAGAGAACTTACTAGACTTTTCTGGGACACAGAAATGTTAAAGAAATCAGATATGCCAGAGGGACACATCACACTTTAAAATAAATTCTATTTAAGGAAGCCAACCTATATAGCAGTTTTCTGCTCTTTTTCTTTCTTTTCTTTACTTTTTTTTAAACCAATTTCTCACAAAGCCCTAGCATCTCGGTGTACTCTCAGACAAGATTTATTAGCACAGGATTTTAGTTACTTGTCTAAACTTCAAAATTCTATTTTGTAGGATACTAGAGGCTATTCATTAGCATACTGTGAAGCATGTCATAAATAATTTAAACTATAGTTGTCAAGATAAATGAAAAAAATCAATTTATGCTGTGCTACCCTTAATTTTTTATTGTGCATGGATTTGCTTGCTTACTAATCTACAAAATCTAGTAAATCACAGTCCCTGTCATTTTAGTGAATTAATCTGCATCATTTCAACTTGACTGATTATGTCTAAGGAATTCCATCAAGAATCTTAGACTGTTATTCAGATATTGTTTTTAAAATGAATGTAAATACATTCTCAAGTGATGTTCAGGAAACTCCAGGAAGTAATGAAGCAAAAATATTCCAACAGATTAGTATAAGTTATTTTTCATCATTCAGAAAATTTTAGAATAACAAACTTAGGGCAAAACATGGAAAAGAGAACATCAAATTGACTCAAAATATATTAACAGGGGAAAAAAACCAGGAAAACCATCTATTTTTACTGTGAGGATTAGCAAATTTCAGAGATAATCTAGACTCCAAAAATACAAATTAGAGATTTTTTTTTTTTTAAGATTCCAGCTTAGTGCTTAAAGTGAAGAACCAATAAAAAAGGTCTGGAATTCATTTTAGTTATGTAAGTTACTCAAGAAGTAGCCTTGGGTTAATTTTTTTAATTTGTCTTTTAAAGAAAAGTTATTCCTTATCTGTGATTTCTTGGCATGATCCTTTGTCACATGGGATTCTTTGATGTTAAATTTACACTTGGCATCCATTTTAGGATCAATCTCAGTCAATTTGAATCTTTTCAGTCTATCACTTATACTGACTGAGGGACTTTTGGTTTTAAGGATCCTCTGCTATGAAATTTGTCGCTAGAAGTGGTAAAACATTTTTATGACTGTCTTTGGGTCAGAATTCTATGCTTAAATATATTTCAGCCTATGTGAATGATATCATAATCTCATGAATAAGACATTGTTTGGAATCTATGGTGCTCTGTATGAATTGAACACCCCTATTCAACATAATAGTAATTCATTTCCTTTTTTTTTTTCTTTATACAAATTCATGAAGTAGAGTTTTCAGGCTGTGACAGTTACCTCAGAGTAGTTTGAATCTCTGCCAAACTACAATTTTCTGCTTTGTAAATATCCTATAAAATCATACGCTCGAATTTCATAGAAAGCCAATTTAGACTGACTAAAGATACATTTTGGTGAATAAGATAAACAATAAATAAAATAAATAATAAGCACAATACAATTTAATACAAGCTTGGTTGAGTATGTGCATTTAAGCTGTTATTCATTGGGCTAGAGAAATAAGTATAACAGAAAACATATAAAAGCTTCAAAAAATTAGCTGGGCAGTTTCTGGTTCTGCATGTAAGTAAGGAGCACGGAAGTCACCAGTTCATCCTAACAAAATATAAAAAGCTAAGCAGACTGAAAAATCAAAAACTCTTCTTGGATAAGAGAGGTAAAGACTCAAAGGAAACCCTGTCCCCTAAATTAGGAAGAAAGGCAAATGCAGGGAGTCTGCTTACTTCATCAGAGGCCCATGAGTAAAACCTCCATTGAAAAGAGTGCTGGGGTCAGAAAACCTGCATCCTTGTAATTGGCAAATTGCTGGAGGCTCAGTGTGAACACCTTGGAGAGTTAAAAATCCAGGGAGCCACAGTCATAGGGGAATCCTCTACACTTTTAATGAGTTTTACTTCCTCAGTCCCCCAGACTCTTACAGCAAATGTAAGAGAGAGATCCCTTCATGCATCAGACAGCAGAAGGGGGAAAATACCTGTAAATGCACCAGAGTACTCTGTTCTTGACAAGGCCTGCCTTCAGGATAAACTAGCTAACAAGGGCCTAACTTGCTTGAGTATCAGAGCCTAAGCAACCTGGGGAAGGGAAATATTCAACTCCATCCCACTCTAGTCATTCTGTCCCACCTAAGTGGGAAGAGGGGATAAAAAACAAGCTGAGAAACAGACACTCACTAAAAAGACTGAGAACTAATCATAGGTTTACAGAACACCTCTCCTCCCCACATCTCACCACCACATTACTAAAGACCTATTTACAGCAGTTCCTTATGCTCAGTACATCATGTCTGCCAATAAAGAAAAAATTAAAATGCATACTGAAAGGCAAAAAACACAATATGAAGAAATAGAGCAAGCATCAGAACCTGGTATGGTCAGGATGTTGGAATTATCAAACCAGGAATTTAAAACAACTATGCTTAATAGGCTAAGGACTTTAATTGAAAAAGCAGGATGCAATGGCAGATGGGCAATATAAGCAAAGAGATGGAAGTCCTAAAAGAATTTTTTTAAATGCTAGAAATAAAAAGCAAAACAAAACAAAACAACCCACTGTAACCAAAATGAATAGTGCTTTCGATGGCCCTATTGGAAGACCAGATACAGTTGAAAAAAGAACTTCTGAGCTTGAGGGTATATTCATAGAAACCTCTAAAACTGGAAAGCAAAGAGAACAAACACTGAAAAAAATAGCATAGGATATCCAAGGACTATTAATGTCAGACCAAACCACAGATCCAGGAAGCTCAGAGAACACCAAGTAGGAAAAATGCAAAAAGAAACAAAACAAAACAAAACAAAAAAACACTGCACCTAGGCATATCATTTTCAAACCACAGAAAAGCAAAAATAAAGAAAAGATGCTTTCTTTTTTTTTTTTTTCATTTTGCAGGGAAAAAAATATGGAAGGAGCCAGAAGAAATCAAAACAAAACAAAACAAACACTTTACCTATGGAGGAAAAAAAAAATAAGCATTATATCTGACATCTCCTCAGAAAACATGAAAGCATGTGAACAAGAAGAGAGTGGAGTAGTAAAACAGTTGACCAAAAAAACCCATCAACCTAGAACTTTTCTTCATGACAAATTATCCTTCAAAGGTGAATGAGAATTACTTTCTCAAGAAGAAAAAATTGAGGAAATTTGTTGCCAGTAGAAAAATTAAATATTTCTTGCAAGAAATAGTAAGTTCTTTAGGGAGAAGGAAAATGCTATGTGAGAAACTAAGATCTACTTAACGAAAGGAAGAGCAGCTAAGGAGTAAGTGAAGATAAGACAAAAACTTATTTTTCCTACTCTTGCTTGTCTATCAGATCAAAGTTGCTCAGAATAATGATAGCAATAATGCATTCATTTATCTATGATTAAAGAGAAGTAAAATAAATGACAACAATGATAAAAATGCTAGGGTAGGCGGTTAGCTAGTTGTGAGCAGGGAACAGGTGAGGAAGGGCAGAAACCAAGTTTCAGATAGCAGGGAGAGATGCCCAGGAACACGCATGCACTCTCCCCTATGACCACTGCCCTAGAGTAAAATATAGCTTCCTTATAATACAATTACACTGGGGTTTGCCTCCCTCCACCCCCGACCCCCGCAAGGCGTGGCTGCCATGACAGTTCAGACAAGGACCATACAGGGTCAAAAACTCCCCCTCCTGACAGATGGGGGAGGTTCCTTAGATGATTGGCTGCAACATTAGTCAGGAACCGCCCTACCTAAGACCCATTACACATTAAAAGAAAAAGAAAAGACTACCCCGACCCCAAGTGTAGCTGCCAACTGGGCCTGCCTGCTCTCCCATCTTGACAGTGTCGTTTCTTTCTCTTTTTAAACTTTCTAATAAACTCTTGTTTGTTTTAGTTTGGCTCTTCACTCTTTCAAGGCCAAACTCAGGAACCAAGGTAGGTGCAGAGGCCAAGGGACCTGCCACTACCACAATTGATGGAAGGGGGAAATTAGGATTACTTTGTCATTCTAAACTACAGACACTACTTATAAAGTTGTGTAGTTCTATTTGAAAGAAAATTTGGATTAGTTGTAAACGTATATTGCAAACTCCAGGTAAACTTTTTCTTCAGACTGAATCCTATCTATTGTTGTATCATCCAGTTTACCAACTTTTTGCTCAGTCATCTTTATTCTGCGATTAACCCAATTCAGTGCCTTTTATGTTAATTGTTCAATATGTAATTATTTTTTATAGATAGTGTGAGTGGGGGAGGGGCAGACAGAGGGAGACACAGAAGCTGAAGCAGCTCCATCCAGGCTCCATCCGAGCTGGCAGCAGAGTCTGTCCGGGGGCTCAAACTCAGGGACCTGTGAGATCATGACCTGAGCCGAAGTGGACCACTTAACCGACTGAGCTACCCAGGCGCCCCTATTCAGGGTCTTTTAAATGTCAAATGCTTTTATCTCTCGGTTCCATTATTTCATGTTGGTCCTTTTTCATATTATCTATTTTTTTCTGATGAGACTTCTGTTTTTTCATTATTTGTGAACATTTTGCTTCTATGTCATTCAGCATGGTTGTAATAGTTTGGAGTTCTTAAGTGCCAATTCAACATAAGGATCATCTCAAAGTCAGCCTCATTGACTTTTTCTTTGGAATACAGAAATTGTAATCTTCATTGTATCTTGGGCATTATGAATGTTGTAAGAAATGCTGAAATCTATTATGTTCTTTTTATGTTTCAATGAAACGATTGACTTCTTTGGACACAAACAACAAAATCTGTCTCTTGAGCTTCAGTTCAAATCTGGTGAGTCTGTCCCATACTTGAGTGGTTTAGGTATAAATCATCGATTTTTTTTTTTTCCAAATAATACATGAACATTTGATATCCCCTTCTCTGGCTCTCTGCTTTCTAGGGTTCCCTCTTCACTCTCCAACAACCCTGGGCAATTCAGAATCACTTCTTTAGTTCTTGAACACAGAACAAAAGCAGATTCTCTAGAGATTTGTAATTACCACATGCCATACTGGTAGGACTTGGCCTTCTGGCAAAACATCTGTGAAAAATGGAAACTCAGATTTGGTTATTACATTCTTCCAACTTGATTACTATTCAAAACTGTCTACTGTTGTTTTATCTCTAGTAACTTGGAATTTGTTTATTGTGTTTACTTGACGGTTTATAGTTCCTGAGGGATGGTCATTGTGATTGGAGTTTTCTTGGAAATATTGGAATGGGGGAACATTGTCATCTTTCACTTTTCTGCTTAAAATCCATTCTATCAATTATTATAATTAAACATAATCCCATTTTTAAAACTTTATTCACCCTAGATCTACTTCTGAATCCCTAGTCTAATACATCTTTATCCCTTTTTTTACACTACAAGGCTGGCTTTTATCTTTTATCAAGCAAGTCCTAAAAACAATTTTTAAAACTTCCAGTGGCTTATTAGTAAATTTATTTTTAAAAACTTCTTATTGTTAGTTACTTAATAATTGGCCCTTTGCACACCTATCTCTATAATTTCATCTTAGATAAACTTTCTGTCACTCAGTTGGATATACAGAAAACTATATGATGTTTGTACTTCTTGGAAAACATTGAATTCCATAAATAGCTGATATTGTGTATCTTATCTGCCAGCTATATGATGAAGTTAAGTTGACTCATACAGAGTTAATAAATGAGATCATTCTTGAATATATTAAATTTGAATTAATACTTTCTCTCTACATCAAGTAATTATGAAATTTGGGGTAAATTTAAATAAGCAAATGATCTCTTAAACATAATTTTCCTTAATTAAATCCATAAAGGAAATAACACTTTGAAAGACAACATTTTTTAAAATATGTTCTTTAAACAAAGCTTTAGCGTGGAACTCTCAATTCTAGGACTAAGAATGAAATAGCAATTATTTCATTAATAAAAAAAAGAAAATTTGCATAGGGATTGTACATCATCTTGTGACATGACAGAATGTCTAAAATAGGAAAACAGACAGGAGTCTAAAGGAGAGAGCAATATAATCTAGATTTAAAATACCATGATTTCTCTAAAACTATTTATTCTGTGTATTTCTGAACTAATATTTCAGTTTTAACAGTTAAAACTTCTATTGTTTTCTGAAACATGATGTCTAAATGCCAAAACCTTTAGATTTATCAACCTGAATTATCTTCTACATCTACTCTGTCTAATGAATGTGTATACACTCTTTAATATGCATCTAATCTCAACACTCTTTTCTACTAAAAATGCCTCTGTTTAACTGCTAGGCCAGACAGCTTCCTAAAATACCAAAAACGCTAGACCAGTGATTTGGCATTGAAGCTGTAATAAAAAAAATAAAATAAAATAACCAAAATATATAATGAAGTTTGTTATTAAAGTTTTCAAATTTAAAATATTTAATTTTGTTGTTGATTTGCTTTCTCTAGGCTATACTTGATTAATTCTGAATAGTCTTAAAATATTTATTTTGGAAGGATCTTAGCAGTATATGTATAGTTCAGCTCACATTTTCTTTCCAAACTATTTGGATGATTATAAAAGAATGTGAAATATAAATTTACAAAAGAGGAATTCCAGGAGGCCAATATATATGAAAACAAATCCAAACTTACTGCTTAGCAGTGGAGTGAAAATGAAAGGGGAAAAATGAAACTCAGTGTTCTCCTTAAAAACTGTAAATAATTTAAGAAAATTGCTACATTAGTATAAAAGAGATGTTTGCAGGCCATTCAGGTAATTGTACACAGTAAGTTGTAAATGTGTTAAAACAATTAAGCAACTATATGTTATAATATACATGATATCAAAGTTTATGATACCTCTCTGCTTTATATATGTATCTGACACATACATGATATGTGTAACACATGTGTGTATATAAGATAGAGGTTTTTGAGAATGTGTTCCATAATAATATAACCATATGGCCAAAACAGTATTTTATATAAAGGGAAATTATAACGTAAAGAATATATAATTTGATTAATCATGGTAAAATTACATGACAGATTGTAGTAAGCTTTCAAAAATTATAGTTTTGAAGAATATATAACATCATAGAACTATGCTCATAATATATTGTTAAGTAATTAAAAACTGGTTGGAAAATGTTGCAAAATAATAGTAGTAGTTATTTATGTATGTATAGTATTTAAATGTCACTTTCTGATTTTTATATATTAAATATGCATTATTTATTATCAAAGAAAAATAAAGTAACCATTTCTTTTTTTTTTTTTTTTTTTCAATGTTTATTTATTTTTGGGACAGAGAGAGAGACAGAGCATGAACGGGGGAGGGGCAGAGAGAGAGAGGGAGACACAGAATCGGAAACAGGCTCCAGGCTCTGAGCCATCATGAGCCATCAGCCCAGAGCCCGACGCGGGGCTCGAACTCACGGACCGTGAGATCGTGACCTGGCTGAAGTCGGACGCTTAACCGACTGCTCCACCCAGGCGCCCCTAAAGTAACCATTTCTAAGTGATACATTGGGCAGGTGGAATTATTGCATAGGTAATTTAACCTCGACTGATACATAATTAGTTAGAAATTCTAGCCTAGAAATAAAAAGTGAAATTCTATAATACATATATATAAAGGTATTATTTCCCTAGGGTACTTAACATTTGGCATATTTATTTTGCACTAGGAATATAGTTAGAAAAAATGTTAGTGTGAAAAATATTGGATATGTAATTCCATATTAACTCATAGATATTTATTACTATTATATTCAGAAACCCCATTGTGAATTAACCTTAGGAAACAAAATATAAACAGCTCTCTTTATTTAATAGCAGGGAAGTCATCTCACAGATGCATGTGGAAAACATGCAGATTTTTATCTGAGTATCTACAATTTATGAATTAGTCAGCTCTTACTATGTTTTATACACTTATGTAGTCAATGGATATACAGTGGTGGAAAGGAGACCTATAGTTCTTCCTCTCAAGAAGCTTAATTTAGAGGGATATTTAGACAATAAAAAAACAAATATACTTAATATATTCCATATTGCTAAAGGTGCCATAAAATAATAAATCAGAATAAGGGCATACAAAATGACATGCATAGGTAATGTGGGGTTCTATACCTACACACAAGGAATTGTGGGGGGCATAATATTAGATAGGGTACTCAAGGATGGCTCCCTTGAGGGTCTGATAATTGTTGAAAATAAGATGGAAATACTTGCCTTAATTTTCAATGACCAGTAAAGTGATGGTAATTTTTGCTAATGAAAGACAAAATAAGTACAATAAACACTTACTTGTGCAGGAGAAGAAGAGGAGTCCCACCGCAGACTTTAGTCCAAAACAACTTTTAAGTTGGGAAAGTATAGTTATTGATTTAGTTGGTGAAAATTTCTTGAATGTTCTTTCCAGAAGGAGTCTTCTTGGACACTTTCCTTTATGTACCTTGGCTTCACACTCAAAACTATCCCTATTCTTCATTCCACATTATTCGTTGTGGCCTGTCCCAAAAAAGATGTTGGCAAGAATGCTTTCTCAGTGTTCAGGTTTTATTAATTCTCTATGTTTTTGACAGATGACTAGGATTTTTATTTCTGGTTGTATGATTGCTTGAAAAATGTGGTTGGCTCCTAATATTCTTGTTTATTGTCTGTTCTGTGCGCCAAGCAACCAAAGACAAAGGTTTTATCTGAACATAAGTTTCAGTCTTTCTGTTACTCCTTTCTTTTCCCCCATGCTGTTTTCCTCAATTTAATGACATTTTTCAAAGCCATCTGGAAGGCCACATTCTTAATCTGAAGTTTGATACAAGGCTGCTTTACTTCATCCAACTGAGATATTTTATAAAGTTTTCACTTTCCAAGCCTTTTTTTTTTTTTTCAATTTTGTTGCTCTACTGGTTATTATTATAATTTCCTCTTTGGGGTCTAGAACCAGAAAGATTTTCAACACGAAATGCTTTGATCTTTATACTATCTTTCTTCATCTCTGCACTTAAAAACAAACAAACAAACAAGCAAACAAATGAAAAACAATATTCTTTCTTGAACTATTTATTTATTTTTTTTTTTATTTTTTTTTCAATGTTTATTTATTTTTGGGACAGAGAGAGACAGAGCATGAATGGGGGAGGGGCAGAGAGAGAGGGAGACACAGAATGGGAAACAGGCTCCAGGCTCTGAGCCATCAGCCCAGAGCCTGACGCGGGGCTCGAACTCACGGACCGCGAGATCGTGACCTGGCTGAAGTCGGACGCTTAACCGACTGCGCCACCCAGGCGCCCCTCTTGAACTATTTAGTATAATACCTTGCCTGAAGATTCCAATAATAGCCAAACACATTAACAAGGTAATCCTTTCAAGGATGGAAGGAAATCCAAGAAATCCAATCCTTCCAAGAAATCCTTCCATTTCTCTTAGAGATACAGCCTCAGTAAACACTTCATTTGCCTTGAAAATCATCACAGAAGAGAGACAGTTTTACCAGTGTTTTCTCAAATAAGAAGCCTCTCTGCCCTTCCATCCAGAAATATCTATCTCCTTGCCCTCTCCCTCCAGAATACTAAACCAGTGGCATTAATCTACCAAAGAGGATCTGCAATATTTGTTATCAGTTTCTCTATTAATAAGGCTACACTAGTCCTTTCACATATACATTTTAAAACCTCAATGGCTTAATCCCTGGAGTTATAAATAGGATTAATGCCATTGTAAGAGTCATGAAAGAGCTTGCTTCCTTTTTCTGCTCTCTAACATGTGGGGATACAAGTGTATGGTCTACAACCTGGACAAGGATCCTCACTGGAACTCAACCATTCTGGCACCCTGATTTTAAATTTCAAACCTCTAGAACTATGAGAAATATATTTCTATTGTTTATAGGCCATCCATGTATGGCATTCTGTTACAGCAGCCTGAATGAAGACAGCAAGACAGACATTGACTTAAAAAGGCAATAAAACACCACTGGAAATGATAAACTAGAAGTAGAAAATGGTTTACAAGAACATTTATTGGAACTTGATGAGTCATTTTTTTTTTTTTTATACGGATACATGAAAAAAAAAAAATGCTATCTTCAAGCATTCCAAACTGGTGTCAAAGAATGGTGTTTTGCTTATGTCTAGAGCTTTTCTTGTTCTGAGTGAGTTAAGCCAAATGGTTTGCCCCCATTGTCTAACTCCTTTCACCTAGAGAACTCAGTGTATTTATCTAAAAATAAAAGGTTTACAGTTGTTTCCAAAATTTTTTTCAGATTCTCCCTGTGATGTATACAGCCAGAAAGAGCACGAATACCATTCTAACAATAAGAAAACGCTGGATCAATTACAAAATCCTATAAGTTTTCATGAATCCATCAGAGAATTGAGGTTATTGCACAAACAAGTAGCTTGACACCTAAGACAATATGAGTTAATTTCCCATGGGAAGGTTTGATGTGAGCACTGACCCACAGTGGCAGAGAAGAGGAAGAAGAGACATGGATACCATACAAGTATGTATAAGTTGTAAGAATTCATCTACATGTTTTAACAAATGGTTAAAAGCTGAGAATATGCTGGCTCTGTGTATAGGAACCTTGGGAGTTGCAGACAGAGTGCAGTTTGCATGCACTCACTGGCTCCTCTGCTTGGCTATCGACCATGTATTCATTGGGGAATTTGGAGACAGGAATAGAGAAGTATCTACTCTCTGTGGTGGCTTTTCCTGCACATACATAGAGGCCTGATTTAGCACAAAATATGGGTGAATTTCAAGGAGAGATGGGATGTGAGCACTGACCTACAGTGGCAGAAAAGAGGAGGTAGAGATGTGGAAACCATGCAAGTAGGCAGTAAGTTGTAATAATTCATTTAAATTTTATAACAAATGAACGTTGGTTTACAAATGTCTGTTTGAGTCACTGCTTTGGTAACTTCTTCTAGATAGATGCAGGAGTGCTATTGCTGTATATATAGTATTCGCATGTTTAACATCTTGAGAAACCTGCAGCACTTAACATTCCGTAAGTAATGTAAAAGGGTTCCAATTTTTCCATATCCTTGATAACACTTGTTACTTTCCACTTTTTTTTTCTTTTTAATTATAGTGATCATAGTATGTGTAAAGTGATTATTTCCTGGTTTTAATTTGCATTTCTCTGATGACTAATGCTATTGAGCATGTTTTCATGTGGTCATTGGCTGTTCGTAAACCTTTTTTTTTTTTTTAATGTTTACTTATTTTTGAGAGAGAGAATGCTCGCACGCATGCGCGAGTGGGGGAGGAGCAGAGAGAGACGAGGACAGAGGATCTGAAGTGGGCTCTGTGCTAACAGCAGAGAGCAGGACATGGGGCTCAAACCAACAAACCATGAGATCATGACCTGAGCCAAAATGAAGAGTCGACTGCTTAACCAACTGAGCCACTCAGGTGACCCTATTGGTAAACCTTCTTTAGAGAAATGTCCATTTGAATCATTTGCCTTTTTTTGAAACGGAATATTTCACTCTTATTAACCATAGAGTAAGAATTTCCGGAGAAACTTGTATCTCCTATTTCTTTTTCTTTATTTTCTAATTTTCCCTTTCTTTGCCCTCAAACTTGTCTTAGTCACCTCATTTTTGTTTATACAGTGGGTAATGGTGCAATTTCACAGCTCACTGAAAGAAAAATGTGTGCATGTATACATACATTTATTACAAATTTTAATGATATATGTGAAGTAGAGTGCAAATATACAACTATTGACAATTCTCTTTATTCTAAATTCTTAGAGACAATCAGTTCTCAAGAAGGCTTTTAAAATGTTTTGCCAAACCTTTTGCATCCATGGATGTAATTGACTGGTGCGAATAGTTTTAACATGAAATTTGATTGATAATTTTGTTTAAATTGATGATTAAGCAAAGCAATGATGACTTATATTGGAAATTCAAAAGTCTGTCAATGATGTGTATGATTTACTTGCCGAAACAGGTGATAGTTTTATAGTAAGAGAATATTACTCCATATTGTTGTTCTAACCATAATAAAACAGCTACAGACATGGCATACACAACATTTTCAATCACTTTTATATATCTAAAAAATCAACAGAACAATAAATTCAAACCTGATTGGTAGCTCTTATCCAGGTTCATGATGCAAACACTCACATGAGACTTTTTCAAGCTATCAATTTAACTCCACTTGCAGGTAAGAAAAAAAAATGCAAGGCAGCCGCTACTTATTATTTTCGTTATACAGCTAGAATAGGTATAACCTCAAGACAAGGGACATTAGTAGAATGTAGTAGAAGAATTAGAAAGTTGAGATGCCTTGGTGGTTCAGTGGTTTGAGCATATGATTCTTGATATTACCTCAGGTCACGATCTCACAGTCCTGAGATTGAGACCCACATCAGGCTCTGGGCTGGGCCTGGAGTCCGCTTGGGATTCTCTGTCTCCCTTTCTCTCTGCTCCTCCCCCAAGCTCTCTCTCTCTCTCTTTCTCTCTCCAAAATAAATAAACATTAAAAAAAGAAGAGTGAGAAAGTAATGAGATTCAAGTTTTTATTATCTTTGTCTTTAGCATAATTTAATCAGTATAAAATAGATTTAATCATGGCTGTGTTTAACGAGTGGATCTAGACAGCTGGTATGATTTGGCTTCTTCACAGAATTATTTGTATATCAATACCTAATATCACCGCCTGATCTTTATTGCTAAACAAGTGACTATGTGACACAGAACTGAAAATACATCTGGTTTCACAAATCCTCTCTTATTTGCATGCTTCTCTGTTTATTTTTTTCAAATGTAAGATTTCCCTAAGATGATGTGAACATGTACAGTCTATCTTTTCCACTGTTCTTAGTCAGTACAAAAAGTACATTGGGAATTTCAATTTCAATTTCTGGAACCATTTCTTTTGAAGACAAAATTTTGATTTATTTAACTGATTGTTGTGGATTTATTACAGTAGTGAATTATGTGTTAAGAAAGGAAAACAAACATAATCTCTTAGAGAAGAAACATCTAAGTGCGTCTATGCCCCACACAGTGTTACTCAGTGAATATTCTTGCACGAGTGAGTTAAACCATGTAGTCCTAGATGTTTGCTCTGAATTTCCAATAATAAAAAGAAAACACCCAACTTCAATTGTCAATTAGAACTTTAGATTTGAAATAAAGAAAATAAATGACACAAAGAACAAAAACTAAACAACAAAAGCAAAAACAAAACAAAAAACCATTAGGCATCTGGTAAATTAAATTAAAAAAAAATCTTTATATAGTGTATGCCATTCCCAATCAAATTTCATTCTAATTCACTACTTTTTGTAGTTAAAAAATATCTTTAGATACATTCCACATCACCTTTTTTTGTTATGTTATTTTATTCCCAGGAAATTTGTGTATATAAAAAAAACATAGATTTATTTTTCTCATAAGAATCACCATAATAACAGGGATGGTACACTATATTTTAAAATAATGTGTCATCTCAATGCTGCAGGGAGTCCTTGAACACATGCTGTCCATATGCCCAATGAATTTACCCTGTGCAAATTCTCCTAAATGACTAACTGACTAAATAAATTCTCTCAAGACACATCCCATCATAATGCTTGATCAGCTATGGTTCATTTATTGTTATATAATTGCAAAGGATGTTTATCCTTTCTTGCCCTTTCATGCTGCACAAGCTGTTGTAATGTTCTGGGTCACAGATAGGATGAAACTGTGACTAAGCTCTTTTGTGAGTATTCTATAATTTGATACTTTGCAAAAACCCAAGCAGATAAAATGATGTGTCTCCTATTTTGTAAATCTTAATGCTGAAACATAAGTATAGTAAAATAAAATTATAAAAAGTGGTTTAAATTTGTCAAAATGTCATAAATGATCTTCTCTTCTTCATGTTGGTATACTTAAAATTGCAATGAATTAAAGAGATGAAAGTACTTTAGAAACCTTCAACATATTACCCTTGTTTCAGAACTGGAAAAGTTGAGGATTTGGAGATATGAACAGATTGTATGACATTACATAGATTGTAAACATATTACAACTGAATGCCAGATCCTCAAATGAAAACTCTTGAGGTGCTTCATCCGACAGAAAAATAAATAAACAAACAAACAAATAAATAAAGCCTCTTTGATAAAATTCAGAGTGAAAAAATGTATTTATGTCTGTTTAAAATTTTAGAGACAAAGACTGTAAATCATGATTCCTAAAGCTTTCAATTGTTTTCCGTATTTATTGGTACAATCCAAAGATGATTCAGTTTTTATTTTGAGAGATTGCTATCAGCCATATAGTAAACACCTTGGATGCAAGCAAGTTTTAGTCCCTATTCAAGTGGAGGACAGCTAACTCTCCTACCACATTTGATGCCTTCTTATAAGGTGGAAGGAAATGTGAACTTGAAGCTTTAGAGTTTAGGACAGTCTTTGGTCATATTCATCAATAGAGCTATTGTCTAAGTATAGTCTCATCAAAAAAGAGTGCAAATACGATATAATTTTTTCCCTAATAAATGTTAAATTTATGCTGTATAAAATATTCTCACTTGGGGCGCCTGGGTGGCGCAGTCGGTTAAGCGTCCGACTTCAGCCAGGTCACGATCTCGCGGTCCGTGAGTTCGAGCACCGCGTCGCTCTGGGCTGATGGCTCAGAGCCTGGAGCCTGTTTCCGATTCTGTGTCTCCCTCTCTCTCTGCCCCTCCCCCGTTCATGCTCTGTCTCTCTCTGTCCCAAAAATAAATAAACGTTGAAAAAAAATTTTTTTTAAAAATTAAAAAAATAAAATATTCTCACTTAAAATTTGCAGCTAGTTTCATAACTTTCAGTTTACATGTTTTAAATTAAAAGCCCATCTTTTATCACCGCATTACATATTTTCTTCTCATTCTTCGTACAATGGAAAGATATTATCTCCAGGGACTTGAATTGAGAAAGGTTTCTGACTTCCTATTTTACTCTTCTTCTTACTCTGGCTCTTTGATGTAGAGATAAGTGGTATATTTTGATTCAGACATGCCTCCTCTTTTCTTTTTAAAGCTCTTACTATTTTTCTGTGAAGCTTGGAAAAGAAGAAAAAAGAGTAAAAAATAGGGCAAACATTGATTAGATAAGCTTTCCATGGCTATAGATACTTGTGGTTGGTTATTCCTGACATTCTGGCTTAGCTTGGCCATCTATTTCACTCTGGATAACAGGCATATATAGGTGTTGGTTCTCAGGTAGAGTTCATGTATTTGTTACTCAGGAACCCTGTAGGGCTTTCAAGTAGCATAATTATCTAATGTTGGGCATTTGTCACCAACAGACTTTTTCCTCTACGTCAGATTATGGCACAAGAAATTATTTTCCAGAATTTCTTTCTGGTAGAATTCCCTCTCCCAGTGGGTCCCATTCTTGAATTACCAATACCACTGGAGATCAGGCACTTCGCAGTGGGGAGGACATATCTTTGCCATGCCAGTTGGTAAGATTGCAGGACACTTTAACTGTCAGGAAAAACTCCACCACCACCATTCACAGCAACAATTCTCTAATATTCTTCCCCCCTTATTCATGTAGACCTGGGCCACATGATGCAGTTCATTAAATCCACTGCTTAATCAAACTTTGATAGGTGAATGAGATATCACTCTCCTCTTTTCATATATTGCAAGTGACCGTCTTTAAGTCCTTATTGGGGTGGAGGGGAATTCTGCATCACAAACATCTTGATGACTCACTTCTGTCCTTTTACCCACTGTTTTGTGTATCACATCAATTTCAATAACTCCTTATGAATTGATACATATACATTATATACTTATGCTTTTTTTGTCATCTACATTGTTAGCATATTTTTTTACTTCTTATTTTATGGTATTACATGCCAAACAAATATTAAATGTGTATCATTAAAATTTTAATGTTTTCTTTTGGTGTTTAATATAGAGTCACTGTACTCTCAGTATCAGACTAAGAAACATTTAATTGTTTCCTTTAGTAGGAATTGATTTATTTATTGGTTCATAAGTTTGAGGCATGGATATCAATAACTAATTTATATTTTTATCTTACTTTTAACACTAGAAATTATTTTAAATTTTTCAACTCATGTTCAATCCTTCTATCTACTTGTAGTTATCCCAGTATATTTATTTAAGCCATCACCTTCACTACATAAAATTTTAATAACTAATTTTAATAACTAAGAGCATTTTTGCTACCCCCAACTCAAACGTGAGGATAATATTTATGAATAATTTGTAATATTATTTTTATGCTATTGACAAATTAGGCATCCAAAATATGTCACCATTAAACTCATTTTTTTAAATGTATTTGTTATATGCCTTTGTACTGAAAGATAGTACATTCATTTGGTACTGGAAAACATAGTTTGTAGCACTATACACTCTATTTGTCAGCTTATTCTTTAAAAAAAAAAAAAAAACTTATTCAAGCTCTAAATGCCTTTTAATGAAAACTATCTTCCTGATTACAATGTATTCACTTTGCTCAAAAATTAAAATTGTATAAAGATACTTTATCAAATTATCCTCACCAAAGCATCCACACATCTAGCATCACTTTTATTTTTCATTTGTCTGTTTTTCTTCGTAATATATATGACTTTATTATCACTTCCCAACCTTTTTGATTTAGTTTCTGAGATTTAAACTTTTCACTTAAAATCATAATAATGAAATCATCCCATACTGATATACTCTGTTACATGGAAATTTCTCAGTATTTTCTACAGTTACATATATATTTAATGGTTATACATTTTTTTTTAATGAGCCACTCATAGATGGACTTCTTTTATTGTTTCCAACATTTTAAAAATCATAAACAATGATCCAAATTACAAACATGTTTTAGTTTAAATGTGTACTATTTATACAGAATTTAGTCCCAGAAGTGGGATTGCTGGGTCATTGGGTTAACTTCCAAGTTTTTCTCTGAAATAGTTTTTCATTTTGCAGTCCCATTGCCAATATAAGCTAGCACCTATTTTTCTACAGTGTTGTCAGCATTTTGAGTATTTACTAGTTTGAAAAGTTAGAAATTATGCTAGCATGCTTTTAATTAGCGTTTGTCTTATTCTTGTTGGGATTAGACATATTTTCATATATTTAAGGACGATTTGTTTTGTTTTTCTGTGAACTTTCAGTTCATCTCTGTTGCTAATTATTATTATTTTGGTGTTATCACACTTCAACTCATTTTCTGAGTTCTTTTTTTCTGTTTTGTCTTTCGAGAGTCTTTTTAAAAAATGCTTATATTTTTGTCTGTATTTATCTTTAGGTTAGTAGAACACATCTTATAAGTGTTAGTGCTACTTTGAATGAAGTCTTCTCTTACATTACATTTTAACTGTTTTTTTATTTTAATGGATTCTATTGATTTATATATTAATTTTATTTCTACTATTTAAAAAAAAATTCTTTCCAGTAATTTTGATTTGATTTCAGTAATTTTCAGTAATTTTGATTTGATTTTTTTTATTTCCTAGGCATACAATTACATCATCTGCCATCTATAAATAGGGATAATAATTCCAAATTACTTTAGCTTAATTCCCTCCAATAAAATATTGATTGTTGGGGCGCCTGGGTGGCGCAGTCGGTTAAGCGTCCGACTTCAGCCAGGTCACGATCTCACGGTCCGTGAGTTCGAGCCCCGCGTCAGGCTCTGGGCTGATGGCTCGGAGCCTGGAGCCTGTTTCCGATTCTGTGTCTTCCTCTCTCTCTCTGCCCCTCCCCCGTTCATGCTCTGTCTCCCTCTGTCCCGAAAATAAATAAACGTTGAAAAAAAAAATTAAAAAAAAAAAAAATATTGATTGTTACTTTTTCTTACTATAGTGGGACTGCTTGCATAATCTATTAGGTTAGATAATAGTATTAGATCGATATATGTTTATATACTTTCTTCTGCTAAGAAGTAATTACTAATTATTTTATTGAGCCATTTTATCAAAATTGTGTACTGAAATTTTGAAATTATTTCTAGCATCAAGCAACTTCTTCGTATGATTCTTTCTCTTAAATCTATCAGAAGGCTCATTTAAATTAATAGATGTCAAGGCACCTGAGTGGCTCAGTGGGTTAAGCAACAGACTCTTGATTTCCCCTCAGGTCATCTCACAGTGTTGAGATCTAGCCCCGTGTGTCGGCTCCACACTGAGTGTGGAGCCCCTTTGGGATTCTCTCTCTCCTTCTCTCTCTCTGCCTCTCAATGGCTTGTTCTCTCTCTTTCTCTCTCAAAATAAATAACACTCAAAAAATAAATTAATTAATAGATCTCATAATGAACCCGAATTACATTCTCTTTTTTTTCAAGTTTATTTATTTTGAGAGAGAGAGAGAGCAGGGGAGGGGCAGAGAGAGAAGGAGAGAGAGAGAATCCCAAGAAGGCTCCACTGTCAGCATACAGCCCCATATGGGGATGGAATTCATGAACAGTGAGATGATGACCTTAGCTGAAACCAAAAGTTGGAGCTTACGTGAATGAGCCACCCAGGCACCCCACTCCTTTTTTCCTTATTAGGTTAGATAAAACTTTAAAAACTCTATTGAACATTATAAAGAATTATCTCATGTATTGATTTATTTGGGATAGTTAAAATGTTTTATTTTTTTCTATTACATTAATGTCTGATTTTATTTTTATTAATTTATTTATTCGCTTTATTGCATTGATCTTTTATTTTTCCCATGTGCTTAATAATTTCATTTTATCAGTGATATTGAAAATTCAGATGATTTATTTTTACTTTGTGGTCAACTTCAGCTCTGTCATATTGGTATTTTCATTAATATTATTAGGTATTTCTTCTTTTTAAGGAAGAATATACTTTTTTACAACTTTGATATTAATTTCCTGGTTTGTTCATTCATTTATTTATTCCAGGACATCTTGTCTCCAATTTTTTAGATATAAACATTCATGTGGAATTCATATTAAACTTTACAAAGTGGACATTATCTTTTATTTTCACCAAAAATATCTCCTCTTATTTGCTGACTTTTAAAATATAGTATGCTTCAGGGCACCTGGGTGGCGCAGTCGGTTAAGCGTCCGACTTCAGCCAGGTCACGATCTCACGGTCCGTGAGTTCGAGCCCCGCGTCGGGCTCTGGGCTGATGGCTCAGAGCCTGGAGCCTGTTTCCGATTCTGTGTCTCCCTCTCTCTCTGCCCCTCCCCCGTTCATGCTCTGTCTCTCTCTGTACCAAAAATAAATAAACGTTGAAAAAAAAATTAAAAAAAATAAAATAAAATAAAATATAGTATGCTTCAGAATATCTCATTAACATTAAAGATATTTTCTAGTCGTTCCATTGATTTTGCCTCAATACTATTAAACTTGCTGAACTTAGTTTCCCTTCTTCAATTTACACATTTGAAATGATCAAATTTTAGTCATTTTAACACAGTTGATGGGAGATTGTGACCATCAGTAATCATGGCTGTGTTGCTTTGTTGACAAAGTCCAAAACTAAAAGAGCTCAGTAAGTGGTTCAATATCAGTAGTGGACTCCATCATACCAATGAAGAGCTAGAAGGTAAAAATGCAAGAATCCATTCAACACAGGTGAGGAATTCTCTCCAGGTCCTTACTCCAGGACTGACTGAGAGATGGGCAGGCTCCTATCAGATTTATGGTGTGTCCTTCCAACACCATGAATAAGACTTCATGGAAGCACTCAGCAGCCCAAATAACTGCAGAGCCTTCTTGCATTTTAAGAATCATAGAGGTGTATCAGATATCTGCAAGCTTCTAGATGACATCACATACTCCCACCTTACCATCATGCTTGAACACAAAATGCTTCTTTTTTTTTTTAATGTTTATTTATTTTTGAGAGACAGAAAGAGCACAAGCAGGAGAAAGGCAGAGAGAGAGGGAGACACAGAATCCGAAGCAAGCTCCAGACTCAGAGCTGTCAGCACAGACCTGGATTTAGGGCTCAAACCCATGAGCTGAGAGATCATGACTGGAGCCTAGGTTGGCCGCTCAACCAACTAAGCCATGCAGGCACCCCTAACACAAACTGCTTCTAATGCACACACACATGCACACACAAACACCCAGACTTCACTTACAATTTCACTCAACTAGCAAGAAACAGAGAGGAAAAATAAATGTACTTCTAGGCAAATACAGATTTGTAAGAAGTTTAGTTTGTTTTGATATGTAATGAAAGGTTAATAGATTTATATTTCCTTAAGAAAGTTTGCTGTTTTCACAAAATAATTTATTTTTAAAATTATTTTTACCTTTAAATAAATATTTTAACATTCAATCAATATCCATTTAGTTACTTAACTTATTTTATGTGAGCAACTGTTAGAAGTTATTATCAGCCTAGATTCCTTACCATTACAATTCTAATTCAAGATATCCTTGACATTTAAGTTAATTTCTTTTTCTAGAATAATATTTAGAGTATTTCTACCATGTTTAAAAAACATCATATTGTAATTTTAATGTTAAAATGTGATATATGTATGTAGATTTACATTAAGAGAAATTTTAACAACCACAGTGTCCTAAATCATTTTTCCTTGTATTTTTATTATCATGAATGTTCAATTATCATATGTTCTCTTCAGGAACTCCATTTGTATGTAGACTGTATCATATTTCTCTACTCTCCAAATGAACCCATATGCTTTCTTTTCTTTTTTTGTTCTTTTTTTGTCTTTTATCTCTACATTCTAAGAGAGTAATTTCAATTTGCAATTTCCCATTGCAGCAATTTTACCATTTAATGTCTATAGTTTGAATCTTCATTTCTACCATTTATAAATTTTTAATGATTGTTTGTATCATTTTTCCTTTTCCTTTTGCATTTTTTATATTTTTATTTACATGTTATTCTATGTTCATAAATTATATGGCTCCTCCAATACCATTAATTTCATTTTGATATTCTATATGTTGTTTCAACTTGTCTTTCTGTATAATAAATCTTTCCTATGCTTCATGTTGGAATTGTGCTCAACATTCACTACATACATAAAAATAGCAACAAAGTAACATTTTCGTTAGGGACAAATAATGTGCTTTAGGGTTTGATTTCACTGCAATCAGTAGCCAAAATGATTTGGAGCCCAATTTTGGCTAAAACATGAAATAATTATAAAAATGTGTTCTAAAGTTTATTTACTAATCTCTACCTACTTCTAAGAACTTGATAATATTCTCCTATTTTCCGAAGTCTTAAGAACCTCTACATAGTGGTTTAGGGGTGCCTGGTTGGCTCAGTTCGAGTAAGCATCCAACTCTTGATTTCAGCTTAGGTCACGATCTCACAGTTTCTGGGATCAAGCCTCTCAAGACAGCACAGAGCCTGCTTGGGATTCTCCCTCCCCCTCCCTCTGCCCCTCCCCTACTCATGCTCTCTCTCTCCCTCTCTCTCTCTCTCTCTCTCTCAAAATAAATAAACTTAAAGAAAAAAGAATCTCTACATAGTGGTTTATTGCTTGTATTCGTCTGTTTCTTTCTTGTTAACTGTATCTTCACAGAAAAAAGGACTTCTATTCATTGATCTAAATCCAGTGTCTACGCATCAATAATAACATGTTATTAGACAAATCTACAAATGTAAGCAAAACACGTTGGGGCACTAAAATGCAGTTTCATAGTTAACTGTGGTTTGTTAACTGTCACCATAGACCATCCATTTCCTCCTGATTGAAGTGTTGTGTTCACTTGATGTTTGTGAATATTCATTCACCTCATTTGTTTATTAACTTTCTAGATGTTTCTTTTCATTGTCAATTATGGCCCTCTCTTTCTCTGCTTTCATTGAAATGTTTTTCTGCTTGTGCATGCCTTCATTTTATAAGCTTTTCCTTGATGATCTTAATATTGCAGTGACTTCAAAGAGAATTTCTATATAGATTTATTTCTGTATACCAGAAATCTCTTGAGTGCTAGACTCTTGAATAATACAATGATACTGCACATATATAACAATCCAAAACAAAATTTATAGCTGTTTTCTACAAATGCATTAAACTTCTAGATTTGCTTATTTCTGTAAATGACACAGTAGCAATCAGTGGTCTGATGCAGATGGCTACCAGTGCCTCACGGAGCCAATGGTGCGCATTTATTCCCAACTACACATTTAGTGATATTGTGTTCATGGCTTGAAATCAGCCATAGTTTCTATATTCATACCATGGAAATCGGCAAAGGTCCTGAATAAACTTGTTTCCCTCCTCTTTGGAGAGATGGTTGTTAAATATTTATCAGCACACCAGTAGTTGCTATTGTCGACAACAGAAACATGAGGCATTGTTGACATTTACTAACTTTCTTTGTCCCCATAATCTATTAATCACATGCTTTAGGCAATTACACTTAGGAGGGTTTCTCTAATTTATTCACTTTGTTTCAAACCTCACGGACACAACTTTAGATCCTACTCATCAGTAAACTTAAGTTAGTGCGAAATTACCTGTTTGAAAACTAACTCTCTCCTTCTACTACTACCACTGTAGTCAAATCTATACCAACACATTTTATAGAATTGAATAACAACATAATGATCTAGAAGGTGACATAAAAATGACATAAAATACAAGCAAAACAAATTATCTAATTCCAGATTCATAAAATTATATTTCAGTAAATACAGCTAGAACAAATATAATATGGGCAAAATTACAAAAAAAAAATATATACATTAGTCCCTTATCACTGAAATTGTGTGCATAGTTAGAATGCTACATTTCTGTTATGATTACATTGCTTGTTTTCTGTTATTGAAGTGAATAAAATACTGTGAAAGGGTGATTTCTACTATTAATCCTATATATGTCTCCTTAAGTAACTGCTTTGTGTATAAATACTTAAATGTTTCTAATGTGGCAAATGAGCTTGTTTCATGCTTATTTATTTATTTATTTTTATTTTTTTAATGTTTATTTTTGAGGGAGAGGGAGAGACAGAATGTGAGCAGGGGAGGGGCAGAAAGAGAGGGAGACACAGCATCCAAAGCAGACTCCAGGCTCTGAGCTGTCAGCACAGAGCCCGACGCGGGGCTGGAACTCACAAACTGAGATCATGACCTGAGCTGAAGTCTGATGCTTAACCAACTGAACCACCCAGGTACCCCTTATTTCATGCTTATTAAGTTACCTAGTGTATGTTGAATTCATGACAGCACTGTCTGCAAGGGATACAATACAATTAAATTGTTTCTGTCTTTTAATAATAACCATAATAAAATAAAGTCTCAGAGAGGTATAAAAGATAACAAGTGACTAAACATTTAAAGCAATTTTAGCCAGTCTCAAGGAAGTCATTTCAAACTTTTTTCCCCAAATGAAGGAGGTGCTGTTATATTTTCAAATTGTGAGAAAATGTATCATCAGTCTATCTGTAGCCAGTTCCAATAATGCATCCTATGTGATTATTGCTAAGTTTAAATAATAATGTTACAAAAAATTTATATTCAGTGCATTCTATTCATCTTTTTTATTGAAAAATAAAATATAAAATATTTTATTACAGTTGTAAGGGTTTTGGTTACAACTGATTACAGATATACCATGTAAAGATCCTCACAAACTTCACTGATAATTACTGGCAACTCCTTGAACATGCCATAATGTTTGTAGAATCACATTTCCTCTGTTCTCCTGTTTTTGCCCTTTAAATTTATCTGACATTGATAAACATGTTGCACTCCTTCCTTGTACGTGGTTTTATAGCCATTAAAATATTGAATATATTGGATAAATAAACAAGGATGACTGTCAATTTTTTTTAAGTGGAGACCAAATTGATATCTTGCAGAAATACAAAGAGTTCATTCAAGTTTCTCAAGAGACGTTCTCCCTTCAATAACACATATCTTAATATGCAATAGTTGCTGTATATACAAGCAATGAGAATAACATTTAATGTAATGCATTAGATTTTGTGTATTTCATATTTTTATATTAATACATAAATCATTCATTACTGACATTTTATGTCAGTATACCTTGAATGGGCCTAGTGAAACTTCCTATATTTGGGGAACAACCAGAACATATTTCTACACAAAACTTAAACTTCAGTTCACAAATTTGACAATGAAATGCTTCATGCTGTATTCACATCAGAACTGGTTGAATTTGTGAGTCTTGAAACTGAAGGGAGCATTTCTTCAAATGCACATATACAGCAATTTATCGTGTTAATAATAAGAAATTAATTAAACTGCAAATAAAAATACTCTGCCAGCTTCTTTTTTTTTTTTTTTTTTCCTGAACTACTCTTCAATAACATAGCTAGTTTCTGAAGATGTGAAGTTAATTGGGTTTTGGAAAGTAGTACTTGAGCTACCTTCTTTGTTGCAGAATCACCCAGCATTTTAAACAAATATCTTTGATGTAGTCTTTTTGTTATATTTTACCAATTGGATATGTTTTTGTATATTTATCTAAGCATGAATCTATCTATCTATCTATCTATCTATCTATCTTATCATCTTTCTGTTTAACCTAATCATCACCTAGTGTATAGGTGTCCTAGAATGCTGCTTTATAAGCCCACAAATACTCATGTTTACTTGCAAAATCTTGAACATCGGCTTCTGTCAGTGTCTTAGTCCAATACTCTATTTCATAGAACTCTTGGATTTGATGTTTTTTCTGGGTTTTGTTAAATAAATGATGCTTATGTTTTAATGGCCTTATTGTTTCATTAGTCTTTATATAGTTGAACTGCACTTTTAGGACTTCACCATCAATCGTGGCTACCAATCAAACACAATATACGTAAGATTACTTGAAGTGAAACTCGTGAAATAAGTCGTTATTTATTCCAAATCAGTTGTATCATCACTTTATTACTGTGGAATTGTGGAAAGTTGATTCGTTTTGTTAAAAAAAAAAAAAAAAGTATAGTTAACCGTCCAACTTCGGCTCAGATCATGATCTCACAGTTCATGGGTTCGAGCCCTACATCCAGCTCTGTGCTGGCAGCTCGGAGCCTGGAGGCTGCTTCGGATTCTGTGTCTCTCTCTCTCTGTCCCTTCCCCCTAGATCCCAGTCTCTCTCTCTCTCTCTCTCTGAAAAATAAATAAAAACATAAAATAAAATAAAATAAAATAAAATAAAATAAAATAAAATAAAATAAAATAATAAAAATTGTAAAAGTAACAATGCATATGAATAGCTACGTCCTCAGATTTTCCTTCACCTTAAGGTAAAAATGACAAACCCAAATATATTTAATAATAAGCCTAAAATACCACACATTTGTAGGAGAGTTTTATTATAATGCCTAATATGTAGCTTGCTCCAATAATTATGAACATTCTTTTTTTAAAATTACAAATGGTTATATTAGTGTGTGTACTTATCATTTTTATCTTAACCTCTTCCATTCCCCTATTGTGTAACATTATTGTCTTTACTGCTTAATCTTGAATCTCAAGATTTAAGTTAAAGAATACCAAAGGGGCATATGCCTTAGCTAGGGGAAAATACAAGACCCAAAGATAGTTAGTGAGATCTGGGGGGAAACTTTTGAAACATCTTTCAAATCATGAATATTTTTGATTATATGAAGAAAAGTTTCATGATTTTGGATATGATCATGATTTTGCTTATGTCTTTACTTAAAAGTTAAATGTGGCTAGAAGTGGTATATGTAGAGACCCAGTTGACAAGATGTGGACTGTGGTAGGTTAGCAATGTGCCAATGTAGCTAGGCTGGAACTGTATTTTTCCAGTATTACATTTGCTCTGTATTTCCAAACATATGCAATTACAAGAGATTTTTTTGTGTGGAAATGAAATAGAGCCGCATTCTTTTTTAGATTCCAGTTTGGGCCAAGGCACAAGATAGCTGTTTTAACTGACAACTAATTTAGCTTGCCAATTATCTGCTGAACAACTTTTTTTCTTTCTTTTTTTTTCTCTAGAAGAAAAAGCAGATGTGTTGCAAGTCCAGCTCTTGATGAATCTTCTACTTCGGCTTCTTTGATGCCACAGCCTCATTAACCAATGAGTGATCCATAGTGAAATATCCAAGTGAAATGGTGTCCATTTCACCATTTCCATAGTGAAAGGTCCAAGTGAAATGGTGTCCATTTCACCATTTCCATAGTGAAATGTCCAAGCTTTCTGGCAAATCACCCCATAAACAAAGTTTAAGATTTCAGAGTGGAACAAAATTCTGATTCATGTCTGGTTTTGGGAGTCCCACACATGTTCACAGGTTCATCTGTCATTTCTTCTCCCAATTGCCTCCATCTTCATTTCCCAACTGCCTGACTTCCTGATGGTTTTGTTTCTAATTAACCTCCAATACAACTAATAAACAAAAAATATGTATGTCCATAAAATACACTATTTGGTGTCATGAAGATTGCAATTCAAAGGACAATCTAATCATTTATAAATTATCTATTTGGTAACATTGCTGAAAGCTCTTCAATTTCTTTTCTTGGAAAATGAATCTAATAATATCCAGCTCAAAGGATTGTTTTGGCAAATAAATGAGATAAAAAATGCAAAGGGCTTTTGTTATTATGTGAACTCTTCAAGGAGCAATCAGACAATGTCAAATACAACCTATTGGAAAAAATTAAAAACTTTTACTTGATTTAAAGTGAAAGTTAAAAAAAAAAAAACCCTATTAGTATTTTTATGAACAGTTTCCTATATGCAAATGGTTCAAATATTTATGCTTTCAAGAACACCCAAGCAAAAAATTATACTGCCTTACTTTATTATTTTTTTTAATGTTTATTTATTGTTGAGACAGAGAGAGACAGAGCATGAATGGGGGAGGGTCAGAGAGAGAGGGAGACACAGAATCAGAAGCAGGCTCCAGGCGCTGAGCCATCAGCACAGAGCCTGATGCGGGACTCGAACTCACAAACTGTGAGATCATGACCTGAGCCTAAGTTGGACGCTCAACCAACTCAGCCACCCAGGCGCCCATATACTGCCTTACTTTAAAAGAAAATCAATTTCTGTGTATCATTTCAGAATATCTATAAGAAGATATTAGAATAGCATGAAAAATATAAGGTATCTCTCAAAATAAGCAAATATTTATGCTTATAAATGTAGAAATTATCTCTTTTAAAACTATTAGGTACATTAAAATATAAATATATTTTCATTTGGAGGCTAAGTAGTTCAGGAAGTCTTAGAAACTTCAAATAAAGCTATGAAGCTATGATAATGAACATACAATGGAAATGTGGATGGTATTTTATTTTATTATTGACTTTATTTTATTATTTTATTTCATTTTATTTTATTTTTAAACGTTTATTTCTTCATTTGAGACAGAGAGAGAAACAGCATATGCACGGGATGGGTAGAGGGAGAGGGAGAGAATCCCAAGTAGACCACACCAGCAGTGCAGAGCCCTACATGGGGGCTTGAACTTATGAACTATGAGATCATGACCCGAGCCAAAATCAAGAGTCAGTTGCTTAACAAACTGAGCCAGCCAGGTACCTCATGTATTTTAAATTTCAGCTATACTCAGGAATAATGAAAAAAAATTCAATAAGATGTGATGTATCTATATATACAGATGTCATAGACTCTGGGTCTGGAGTTCTCTCTTGTCCAGCAAGAGAGTGGGACACGGGATTAAAAATGTGAGAGAGGCTAATGTCCAGAAGACAAGATCCTCAAGTAAGGGTCCTTGCTCCATTTTTATTAGGATCAGAAGGCTTACAAGTGTGATGGGCATGCACAAAGAGAAAATGAAACCCTGAACATTAACTCATGGGCGTGGGGAAAAGGGGGGTTTGGAGGTATGTGGTGTTAGGGGTTTGGGTGAATACAAAACAAGATTCTGGTACTGGGAGGAAGGGTGTTTACAGCAAACATGAGGCCTCCCCTCTGATTACCTAAACTGGCCTAGGGGACAAGAAAGACAGAGCATGCTACCTCAGGGGCAACAAGGCATCTTTCTTTAGCTAATTAGCTCCGATCTGGGCAACTTTGCCCCTCTGCAGTCTATAGCCCTATTTACCTGTTTACCTAATTAGTCCTTCCTTCCTGTGCAAGCAGCTTTCTGCTATTGTCCTATACCTTGTCCTATATTGGTGGCCTTTGCCCCATTTACCTAATCTTATTTGCCTAATCTTGTTTACCCAAACTTGGGTGTGTTCATCCTATGGCTTTCTAATTGTTTATGCCTTGTTAACCCATCAGTGCAGGCTCAGGGAATTCCCACCCTTGTTCCCTACATATATAGAGAGAAACTACCACTTACTTACTGCATTTTCAATTTATAGGGCACTTTTACTTTAGTAGTTTTTTCAAATTCAGCAATATTGTGAAATAGATACTACTATTCTTATGTTGAAATTTTTAGACACCCTACTATTTATTAGTGTCATTAGCTATGAATTGTCTGTCCAAATTCATTATGATATAATTATATCTCAAAATCTCTGAGGCTACTATGAATCATATCACTTTGGAAATTATGAAATGCTAAACAATAATATATTTTCAAGATGTGAATGTGAATAAGTAGGTATATCCCAAACCACAAGGATTTGAAATATTTTCCCAGTAAATCTTCACAAAGAATGGGAAATAAAATGAATAGACACTTTGTGAAGGATACCAAAAAGCTATGCTCTATACAGGTGGGTGTCCCTGATTGACCAGGAGACTGTTAAATCTTTTACAGATTGAATTTGCATTAATGTTACATAAAGATGTTATACTAATATGTTTCTGAACTCTCCCTATGGTTACATTTCAAAACACAGTAACAAGTATTATTTAGGAGTGTGGAAATCACGCTGTCTGCCTTGCACCTCTCAGTGTTTCTTCCAAAAATCAGCCTTGTCCTTCTTAAGGTGACTAAGTCTATGGAAACTCCCACTGCTTACTTATTATTGTCAATCATTTCACTTTTATTGAATAGCAAGGAGGGAAAACAAAATACTTAAGAAAATGTGCCAATCAAATTAAAATGCTAAGTAAGATTACATTGAGCCTAGAATTGCAATGTAATTCAGCAATAAAATATCAGAGGTCACAGAACTAAAAAATTAAAAAAAAAAAGTCTAAAAAATAGTATAATAGAAATCATGAGCAGTAGAAAAGAGTAAGAGAGGTAAATTCAGGAAATGAGAAGAGGATGTACTGAGGGACCTAAGGAAGATGTCAAATAGAATAATTTAGTGTGGATACATGGTTTGAGAACTTCTTTGTGGAGGTATTTTTTTATAAACAGTTTACAAGGGAAAGTTTCCCCATGATCTATTTATTTTGAAAGTGAATGTCTTTCTACTTTGTTTTGAAGATGGACATGTTAGCAACTGTTATCAAATTTTATATGCTTCTTTTTCTCTATAAAGATATGAAGAAATTTTTCCAACTATCCTATTGAGTACACTAAAATAAGGCTGAGGCAGAACTTTTTATCATAATTTTCTGAGATAATTAGACAATCAGACATCAACAGAAATCATATACATTTTTATCATCTTTATACTTGGTTTTGTAAAAGATCATTGCACTCTCATCTATAGTATAATTTAACAACACTAGAAAATGCTGTCTTATATGATACTATAAGAAAATATAAAATTTTGACAAACAATAAAAATACTGAAATGTAACCCAAAAAGTACAGAATATTTTTTAACATTTCAGTTAAAGAATAATTTAGCTCAGATATATATTATCTCTCTTATAAAGTTTGTTAATGAACATAGGAAACTTACTTAAATATATGCAAACATGGAAAATGCTTAAGATATTGTACAATAAAAACCCTAAAGTTCTATAATCTATTTTTGTTGTTGTTACTCTTGACCAACCTATTTCTTTTCCTTTCTAGGGAGGAGATAAAAATCATTTATTTGAGAGAGCAGCTGAAGAAAAACGAAACTAAATCGTGTGTGTCTGCATGTGAGTGTGTGTGTAAATGTGTGCACACATGTGTATGTATTAATCGTGCTTCACTACTTAGCAGATAGTCTAGAGGAACTTTCTACTTATTTTCATTTTAAGTCAGGGCCACTCAGTCAAAGCTCATTCACCATGTTACACACCAGAAACTGAGAACCGAGAAGTTACTTTGCTTGTCAAGATCACATAGCTAACAAGGAAAAGGAGGAGTGAGAATTTCAAACCAAATTTTTATGACACCAAAGTTATCTGTAGTTTCCCACTAAACTATGTTCCATGCTCTGTATTATTTATGACAATTTGGAGGGGGGAGCGTGGAGGTATAATTGGAATAGCCATACTTGAAAATGTTTTTGAAAGCAAAGTATTATTGCTTCTCACCATTTCTAGTTTGATTTAAAAATGTTTATCTGCACTGCATAGATGTTATATTCAGTGGAAACTAAAAGAATTAAGACATTGAATATTTATCTAAAACAGACTTAAATATCATAAAAATTATTGAGGTGAGAGTTCACTGAACATGAGTGCATGATCTTTAGCTGGAAGCTTGCATAAGCTTAATCAAAATTACTTATAATGGAAAAAATGAAATCAGCATTTAGTTTTCTCTTCTTGATAGTTAAAACAGTGGCATTTTTCTCAATTCTCTGGCTTCCAAAATATGAAAGAAAAATTGAATCTAGTCAATAATATAAATCCTTCAAATGGCCCTTATCTCTGATGAGGAAATTGGCCTATTTTCCCCAATACTTTAATGCCAAACATTAATCATGAAGGGAATTCAATCAAAACCAAAATGAGTTGCTACTATGTACACATTAGAATGACCAAACTAAACACTTGAAGGTACCAATTGTTGGTGAGGGAATTGTTTGGCTGGGACTATAATACTGTGCTGATGAAAAGGTAAACTGTAAAAACAATCAGAAAACAGTTTGGCATTATCTTACAAATGTAAACATGCACTTACCTTAAAACCCAACAATTCTACTCCTGGATATTTACCTAAAAGAAATGCAGAAATACATACATACGTATCTTCCACAACAGCATGTATAGGTATGTTTAAGATATCATTCATAATAGCCAGAATGTGGAAGCAACCCAAATACCTATCAGCTGGTGAATGGGTAAATTACAGGGTATCAGTACATTTGCATACTATTGAAAAATCAGTAGGGAAAACTAGATACTCAAACATGCAACATGCCTCAATTTGAAATACATTAAACTAAGTGTATTCAAGCCAGACACAGAAGACTGCATACTGAATGATTGCATTTACATTTATATTGCATTCATTAAACTGAAAACAATAAATAAATAAATAAATAAATAAATAAATAAATAAATAGATGTATGTATTTACGTATGTATTTATGTAAGAACACAAAAGGAGCGATGATGTTCAAGAAACTGGGAGAGGGCATAAGATTGATTTATCAGCTCAGGAGATATTTTGGAGGTGATGAGACCATTCTAATCTTGGTGGTCATTGCATGATTATATGCATACATCAAAACTCATCAATTATTACACTTACAATTGGTGAATTTCATTATGTGTATATACTACCTCAATAAATGAATTCAATATAGTTTCTCCTCCAGCAAACAAGCATGTTTTGGAAATAATGTTAATTAAAATTTATTTACTGTTGGGATTGGGCAATTGTTTAGCCTCAGAGTACCTCTGTACCCTGGTTATGAAAATATTTATACTAATAACTCCTTCTTCTGACTGAAAATAATTAAGTTGCTAACCCTAAGTGAATGCAAACATGCCCTAGAAGTGGATCTTAAATGTTTTCCTTCCTAAGAACCAAATGTAATGCTGGTTAAAACACAGATCCCTGCCTCTGGTTCCCAGAGAATATGATCTAGTTGTTATGGGTTAACACATGAATTTGCATTTCTAACAAGATCCCAGGTGAATCTGATGTTGCAAGTACATGAACCATACTTTAAGTTGCACTGCACTAGATCTTTGTTGGTCTTAGATAAGATTCATTTCACCTGTAGGTTCTATAGTCTATACCTTTTCTGTTAACAGCCAAGTTCTTTAGCCCTTCTTTTGTAAAGGAGTCCCAAACAGAAGGCCCCTATAGTTTTTTGGATCTTGGGTCTCGGGTGAGGGAGAAGGAAAGGGGCCAGGAGTGGAAAATAGTGAGTACTGAATCAGAGTAAAGAAAAGCATCTCAACTTTCCCTCCTCTCCCCTTGATAAGGAGGTCTCAACAGTGGCAGCTGAGGACAGCCTCTGCTAAATCCTGCTCACCCCAACACCCATAGAAAGACTTCTAAATGGAGGTATCTGGATGTGCGTAAGAGCAGGGTGTGGGTGCAGGGGATGAGACAGTTGTTGAGTCCTTGATAGCGACTCTTTCATACTCTGCAAAGCACTGTTTATGAACTAAGTCTGTGTGAAGAGGGCAGCTTTCTACTGTGAGGCCCTCCAGGTAAAGCCTTTGTCACTGACTATTCTCAGGCTCGAAAAATCACACAAACCCCTCCCAGAGTGCAGTCGCTACTATCTCAGGTGCATCCAGAGGGTCTCAATAACATATGTGGAACTTTGATGCTGGCTGGCTGGTCTCTCTCCAACTGGGCTGTTATTGTAGACTATCTACTACTGGCATTTGAAAGAGTATATTGTTTGAAATTTATTAGAATTAGAGATAAGGTGGCTGTGGTCATTGCTATGGTATTAATTACCTCTCACAAGGATTGTTAAAATTGCCTCCTATGTGGCCTTTCTTTTTTCACTATTGCCATGTCACAGTCAAACCTAATCCACAAACCAGAGCGTCTTAAAAATTACAACTCAGTTCACGTAATCCTTTTCCTCAAATTTTAGAGCAATTTTCCATTTCATTTAGAAGAGTAAGTGAACTCATTACTCATTACTACTTTCAATAAAGTCATAAAAGAACCAGACCCTGCTTACCTATCTGCTTCCTCTCCTCCTCTCCTTCTTTATTATTATGCAGATAACATTGGCCCTTGTTCCTATTTTTCAAAAATGACAATGATTTTCAGTGTAATTTCCTCAGAGGGCATTAGATGACTATTGTTACCTGACTGCCTATGTAACTTGAATTACTTTGAAACACATTTTTTCTGTTGTATTTTTTTCACAAAGTTTCTCAAAAGAAATTACTTGTTAATTATACATGCCTTTATCACACCAGATTATAAGTTTTCTGACAGAAGGACACTTGTCCATAATTCACTTGAACCTACATGGCAAGTTATATTGCTGTTATCATGGCAGGTCTGATATTTATCATTTATAAAGCTACCATATGTACTGAGGTTAAAGCTTTATTTAGTTATTATTTAAATATATTAGAAAATATATTTTCTACTTATAGTCATTGCAATTGTTCATCATAAAATCTTTGACCATAATCAAATTTTGCAAAGGTTTTTGTAAACATAATCAGAACTCAAATGGCTTTTATGAACTGTTATTTAATATTTTCTTGCAACATTGTTTTGTTTATATTTTTATAGGTGATAAAATTATATGTATTTTTACTTTCTTTTGAGTATTTTATTAGCTTACCTTTTGAACATAAGTGAATTATTTTCCCTTTACAAGTCTTACGGTGCAATGAAGAACAAGTCTTGAACTATAATATTGATAGTTCTTATTCATGATTAAGCTATAGCCCACTTTCCAAGACAATAATAATACAGATTAACAGTTCATCTAGGAGGAGTTCTGAGTGTGAAAGAAAAATAAGCTGAAATATACTTCCCAAATAAAATGAAATGGGAGCTAGACCACAATTAGGCACCAGGATATAATAATGAGAATAAGTTTACATAACACTTGAAAGTGAACTAGTGGCATACAGGTAAAACAAAACAAAACAAAAAACCGTCAGCCTCAAAACCTTTTTTAGGATCCAATCCCAATCCAGTCTGAAAGGTTTATAACGTTAGGCTAGCAGAATCCAAAGCAAACAAGCAAGAGGCTACAGACAGATAAGAACTTGAGGCAAATACAAAATGAGAAAGAAAACAAAAGTCTATCTGACACCTGGGACTAGGGATAAGGAGACTAAGGAAAGAGAGCTAAAAGCTTTTTATCAACACAGCCAATCCTGGAAAAATCAATGGACCCCAGGGAACTATACATGTGTTTTCTTTTGTGCCTATCCTCTCTGATTCCCATACAGGATACTAAACGGGACTGGTAATTCAAGTGGGGAATCTAGGATTTAAATATCACACAGTATTTTGAAAAGATATTAATCAGCTAGTCTGCATTAATAAAATACAACACACAAAAAATCATACATAAAACATGCATGGATATATACTGTATTCATGAAATAAGACAATGTAGAAAACTCATAATAATGACTTTTTTTGAGTTGGGCAGTTTAACATAATGAATTTTTAATTGCCTAAGAGAGTAAAGAGGATAAGAAACCTTAATATAAGGCAGTAATTTACTATTGCAAATGGTTCTCGAGGTCATCTTAACTACTGAATATATTACGAGAGCAATCAAGTTGCCCCACCAAGTAATCATGTAACACAGCATCCTCAACATCTCTATTCCTTTAATATGGTAATCATCTAAACAGACAAATTCAAAATAAAAATTTAAGACTCCATGTTTGTGGTAAACTACATAAAATGTAACTGTACACCACCAAAAGACAAATTGTTTCTCATGGTTATGAGCCGTTAGAAGACATTTAAAAAAATATATATATATATATATAATATATATAATATATGTAATATTACATATATATATAATATATATAATATATGTAATATTACATATATATATATATATATGAAGTGCACAGCATCTTTAACAATATATTTTTGTGCTTGCTCTTTAAAACATATTCAAAAAGAATATGGTACAATCATTTTAGGGAATTCCAAGACCTAGCACCTAGTATTTGCAGATCTAAATTTAAGAAGCCTCCATATTGTAATGATCAGGACTCCTACAAATGTGTTGGAGCTCCTATTTGTAAGCACCCAAGCTTCCCCACACCTTAAAGTTAGATGTGGCCATGTTTTCCCCGGCCATTGGAGTGTGAGTGACAGTAACCCATGGCATTGTTTAGAGGCCTCTGAGGGCCGAGATACAATTTTCTATATCTGCTTCTTCCATGATACAGTGGGTGTAAGGACTCGTTAAGATAAGCATTTTCTGCCTAAATCCCCAGCTTAGGAAAACAAGCAGAACCTCCAGGTCTGAGGCGGTTATGTAGCATGGGAAAATAAAACATGTGATGCATCACTAAGGTTGGTGAGGGAACAGGCTATAACTTCAGCATGACCAGTTTATCCTGACTCCTATAACCCACTTCTCATGCTGATCCTGTGATATTGCTATGAGCTACACTACTATTCAATTATATCCCAAAAAAGAAGTATTAAGATCAGCTATTTTTTGTACAAAATTAGGTTTAAAAAAGTTCTTTGAGGACCTGAAGCATAAAATATGAGAGCAGGAGGAAATATAATTTTGCTATAACCAAGAAGATAAGATTTGATGATTTTTTTCAATGTGATCACTTAGAACCAAATATGATTACTTATATTCTAGTACCAATAACAAAAAAGAAATTAGTGCCATATTGGATATATGAGATTTAGAAGGATGGAATTCACACACACACACACACAAAGTTGTATTTATGCATATATGTTGCATGCAGCTGCATTAACATATTTATATAAACATAACATATACTGAAGAGTGGAAATTTATGAAAATAATCATCTTGCCTACTGGTATAGTCACAGATTAAAACCTATTGTACAGTTTTCTTTGTTTACCTTCCTCTTAATATTGAGTAAATGGAATCACAATGCATATATGCATTGTGCATATATGCATCTCCTGTGCCTATTTCTTTAGCACAGCATTTTTGTCAGGTTTACCTACATTTTTGTGTGTAACTAGAGTTTGGTTATAGGTTGTTTTCATATGACACATGATGTGTACTACTCTATTATATGCATATACAACAAAATTTTATGCATTCTATTGTTGATATTTTCATTGTTTGGAAGGGACTATTATTAACAATGTTGTTATGAAAAAAAACTGTACATTTCTCACACTGCACATGTGCAAGCATTTTTGAAGAACACATGCATGAAATTTGAATTGTTGGCACAATGGTTATGCCTGTGTTTAATTTAGTTAATTCAAATGGTCTTCAAGAGTCTTTGTAATATACCCTCCCACAAGCAATGCTTAAAAGTCCACATTCTCCTGGGCATCTTGTAGGCACAGACAGTGGAGCATGGACTCTCAATCTTGGGATTGTAAGTTCAAGGCCCCACATTGGGTGTAGATATTACTTTAAAAAATCTTACAAAAAAAAAAAAAAGAGTCCACATTCTCTTCATTATATCAAGATGGTCTCTCTCTCTCTCTCTCTCTCTCCCTCTCTCTCTCTCATATCTCATCTGGAGTAGGGGGAAAGACCTGATATATTATTGTAATTTGAATTTCATTTTCTCATTCATTAAGCAGTGTTAAAATATTTTCATATGTTTATTGGCATTTATTCACATGTTCAATGTTATGTTGTGATGTCTTTTTTTTTACTGGTTTGAAGGAGCTTATTTAAATTTTTTAAAGTTTATTTATTTTGAGAGAGAGAGAGAGAGAGCGAGTGGTGAAAGGGCAGACAGAGAGAGGGAGCAAGAGAATCCCAAGCAGGCTCTATGCCTAGCACAGCGCCCAACGTGGGGCTAGATCTCACAACTCTGAGTTCGTGACCTGAGCAGAAACCAGGAGTCAGATGCTTAACCAACGGAGCCATCCAGGTGCCCCGATGGGATTCTTAACATATATTCTGGACTAGACACCTTATTTGAGTACACATGTTGCAAATATGTTCTTCTACTCCATGGTACCTATTTTTAAAATATTTTTTCTTAAAAAAAGACAATTATTCTTAAAGTTACCTTATATCCTATAAAGAGAGTTTCCGTACTCTAGACATGTATATGTTATTTTATTTTAGATTTTAGTATGTTTATTGTTTTACATTTCCTATATAATTTATCATTTTAAATGATGTCAAATAGGAGTTGTATTTCATTTTCTTCCCTACGGACATACAATGTTGCCTAGCTGATTGAAGCACTATCCTTACCCAATTGCTCCAAAGTACCATCTGTGTCCAACACAAGTGACCAAATGTGTATGCATCCGATTCTGCTCTTTCAATTGTGTTTCATTCCAACCACCCCTACTCTTTTCCTCATTTTAAACATTAAATAACTCTTGATATATGATACTCCTTCAACTCCCTTTTTCTTAAGTTTATGCTGGGTACTTTTGGCCTTTTTCTTTTACCTAATAATTTCCAAATTTATAAATTCATTTTTCCAAAACAAAACAAAACAAAACAAAAAGATAGTAAAGAAACTTGTAGACATCTTACTAGGATAATACAGAATCCTGGATCACTTTTGAAATGGGTTGACATATTTATATTATTGGATTTTCGAATAACATGGAATATCCCTTTTTTATTTAGATCTTTTTAAAGTTCTCTCAATAATGTTTCATAGATTTCTATCAAGATAAATTTTATATTTTAAATAAATGTATTCTACTAAATTTATTCATGTAACTGAAGTGGTGTTTTTAAATTTTATTTTCTATAAATTTGTCATACACAGAAATATAATGGATTGTTTTAATATACACCTTGTGTATTTGCTACCTTCATTGATCAATTACACTGTATTGGCGTAAATTATTTTAAATTCTATACATTCATATAGGAAAGATAACAGTTATACTTTTTCTTTCCAATCTTTAAGCATCATATTTTGTACTCACTTGAACTTCCATCACAATGTTGAATTCTAATGGTGATAGTGAGTATGCTTGTCATTTTCACTGTTGGGATGAAGCTATTAGTAATTCACTACTACTAATAACATTGTTTGGCATAGCATTATGTGAAGAGAGTTCCCTTCTATTTTTATTATGCTGCTCTTTTTCTCAAGGATGGTTGATCTGTATCTATTGAGATAATTCTAAGAAACCTCTCATTTTTTTTTTAGTGTTTATTTTTGAAGGAGAGAGAGAGTGTGAGTGGGGGAGAGGTAGAAAGAGAGGGAGACACAGAATCCGAAGCAGGCTCCAGGCTCTGAGCTGTCAGCACAGAGCCCGACGCGGGGCTCAAACTCACAAACCACGAGATCATGACCTGAGCTGAAGTCAGATGCTTAACCAACTGAGCCACCCAGGCGCCCCAGAAACCTCTCCTTATTAATTAATGAATTATATTGATTGATTTTCAAATTTAAACCTACTTTGCATTTTAATTTGTTTGCGATTATATGGTATTATTGGCCTGTAAATTTAATTTCTTGTAATGTCCTTGTTGAGTTTCGTGTGTTTGTATTTTTTTAAAGACTTTATTTTCTTAGAGCAGTTTTATGTTCACAGCAATATTGAGAGGAAGGTGCACACCTTTGTATGTATCTCTTGCTTCTACACATGCCTAGTCGCCGCCTTTACCCATAGTGGTACATTTGTTAAAACGGATGAACCTCCACTGACACATCAAAATCATAGTTTACATTACAGGTCACTCTTAGTATTATGCATCCTATGGATTACACAAGAGTATAATGGCATGTATCATCATTATAGTATCATACAGAGTATTTTACTGCTCTAAAAATCCTTTGTGCTTCACGTATTCATCTCACCACCTACCCTCCCCCCAAATCCCCTGATCTTTCTACTGTCTCTATAGTTTTGCCTGTCCAAGAATGTTATATATTCCAAGTCATACAGATTTTCAGATTGGCTTCTTACACTTAATAATATACGTTTTAAGTTTCTTCTGTGTTTTTTCATAGCTTGGCAGCTCTTTTCTTTTTAGAGTTAAATGGTATTCCATTGTCTGGATGTATCACAGTTTATTTATCCATTTACCTACTAGGGGGCATCTTGATTGCTTCCAAGTTTGGGCAATTATGAATAAAGTTGCTATAAATATCTGTGTGCAGGTTTTTATGTGGACATAATTTTTCAGCTGTTGGATAAATACAAAGGAACACAATTGCTGGATCAGAGGGTAAGAGTATGCTTAGTTTTATAAGAAACTACAAATTGTCTTCCAAAGTGGCTGTACTATTCTGCATTCCCATCAGCAATGAATGAGAGTTTCCATTGCTCAACATCCTCACCACCATCATGTGTTATCTTACAAAAACTGACAATAGGCTTGTCCATGAAGTGGATCTCAAAAAAGTTCAAAACATTGATACTCTGCAGGATATTATCTTTTGACATAGGTATTTTGAAGTGACTAGCAATAACTAACATTTTCTTCACTTATATCAACAAGTTGTTTTGATGTGAAAATGAATTTAATTGTTCTGGACTACTATGGGTTATATAAAATTGTTATTAACATTTTTATCGTTGACATCTCAGCATTTAGAGAAAGTGACTTCATAACAGCATCAGTGAACATAATTTGCATCACACGACTAGAAGATTGGGAAGGCAGGATTTATTTTTTTTTTTCAACGTTTATTTATTTTTTGGGGGACAGAGAGAGACAGAGCATGAACGGGGGAGGGGCAGAGAGAGAGGGAGACACAGAATCGGAAACAGGCTCCAGGCTCTAAGCCATCAGCCCAGAGCCTGACGTGGGGCTCGAACTCACGGACCGCGAGATCGTGACCTGGCTGAAGTCGGACGCTTAACCAACTGCGCCACCCAGGCGCCCCTGGGAAGGCAGGATTTAATTGTGAACCATCTAATTCCATCCCTTACTTTGGCAGTTTGAGTATTTTTTACCTTCTTTCTAGATCTGCCTAAGGAGAGATCAAAACGCCATCCTGTGACTCACCTACAACTTTGCTTTCAGGTTCCATTGTAGCTGTGTCTTCACAAGTGAACTTACCTTTCGTCAGGTAGAACTACTTAAAGGAAAATAGAAGATATTTGATTCTTCTCATATACAGGATTCTCTTGTACTCCATATAATTCTTTTCAGCCCCTGGTCTTAATCTGTCTGTTCATATGAACATTACCTTGTTAGAGAGAAATCAACTTTCTAAACCTGCCAAGGTTCTAGGTTATTTGCTTAGCAGTCAAATTTAATATCTAACTGTAGGGACACAGGACCTTTCCTGGCAATGCCATATTGTTCTCTTTTCTCTTTTATTCTGGAAAGTTCTCTGTGTACCATGCTTGTCACATAGGCAGACTTCCTTTCACTCAAGATTTAAAGTAACCAACACACTTCAACATTGAAGATTTCTTGCTCAGATCCCAAATCCTGATTCCAATATTAAATGATGTTACACTTTAAAAGTGTTGTGCCCATGTTTAGCAAGCGTTGCCATTCTCTAAAGCCAGCATATATCAGATACCTCTCTAATCTTCTCACTATCTCTAATTAAAATGAACAGACTAGTACCTATTATCGGAAGCTTCATGGTACCAAGTCTTATAAAATCAAAGCTTTTGATAGCAAACAATCTGCTAACATAAGACAAAAATACATTTAATATAAGGCTACTGGATATATCACAAATTTAGCAAAAGCTTAAATACAGGGTGCCCAGTTATATTGGAAATTCTGTTAATAACAGCAGCAACAACAAAAAAGAAATGTATGCTCCATGCAACATTTGGAATATACTTCTTGAAAATAGTATTTCTTGTTTACCTGAAATTCAAATTGAACCCTGTGTCCTGTGTTTTCTCTGGTAACTACATTTAGATAAGCAACACAAACGCACAGACATGCCACTGTTAAACACTACCAAAAACAATCTCTTTTTCTCATTGCTTGCAACTGGTGCTACTCAGTAAGATTGCTGCCATACTGGTCACTGTTTCTGCAGCTTTGGAAATGGCTCCGCAGCTGAATTTTAAACTGACCTTTTGTTTTCAAGTTATTTCCTTGAGACTTAAATCCTTAAACTCTTACTTAGAAGCTTCATTTGTCCGTGACCTTAACACCAGTATGAGACTAAGGGATTTTTATGTTCATTCAATTCTTTAGTGGAAAAATAAGCCTTATCTCACGCCAAATTAGATGGAGGTCAAGGTGGGGAGAGGGTTCCCCTCCAAAATAGTACATTTGTATCATAGTGAATGGCATAAAATGTTTTTACTCATTATTGTATGTTACTGAATGGAGATTACATTAGTTACAAATAATTAACCATATTTTTTTTTTAACTTATGAACAACAATTTATTTGACAGGTGAAGTTGAGAACCTCCCGGCTATTCCTCAGTGTTGATGAGAAAAGAATTCTAGACAACAGGTTCAGACAGTCTGATTTAATTAGGAAGTTAAGTAAGCTGTGAGTGGAATAGGATAATCAGAAGATTGGCATGGGACCCCTGGGGGACTGGCAATCTTTGTCATGTAAGAATGGGAAGGAGAACAATTCTTCCTCTCCAAGGTAAGGCACAGGCTATTTGGCAAAGGGACATGACAAGTGGAACCCCACTGTCAAAGAACATGCCAAGAAGGCCATTTGAAGTCTATGCAGTATGGGACCGTTAAAACCACTTGAGCCATGGAGGTAAGCATCAGGGAAAGTTGAGGGATCGGGCTGTTGGTAAAAGCTTGTGGTTCATCTGGGAGATGTTGAGTGATGTTTGAGTGTCTCTGCACACTCTCAAGGAGGCAGCTCAGGATGTTTGGTGCTTTATAGAGCATTTCAGCCACCCCTGCAGCTCCGCTTCCACTGGACGCCAGTTTGATCATATTGGCTAAGGTCAAGGGACCACTGTGCCACTGGGGTCAGCTCCTCTAGCAGCATGCCTAGCTGTGGTCTCCTGGTACAGCTGTAATGAATGCTTTTGCCTTCTTAGCTGTCTGTTCAGCTTCCACCTAGCTCTCCTTCTTCTATAGCAAAGGCTTTGGACTCCTTACACATATACACACTCATCTTCTGCCTCTGGCGGCATAATTAGCTGGGACTTCTCTCCGTTGGCTAGGCCTCCAGCTTGTAGCATTATGCTTCTTTCCTGTGGCTTCCTCCAGCTCTTTTCTGGGGTAATTTCCTGCTCCTGCACTGCCACCTGCTGGGCCTGCTCCACCATCCACACCTGTACCTGCTACTCCTTGGTCTCCTTAGTCTTGGCCACCTGAAGCTAATTGGCCAGGTCAGCCTGTGCTAGGCTGGAGTTGACCTTGATGTCCAATGTGGCCTTCTTCAACTCTTAGTCCCTCTGCACCTTGGCCACCTCCATTCTACTCAGGTATTGAGCCTTTTCCTGCTTGGCTGTGGTCTCTCAGATCTCAAAATTTCTCTTGGCCTCTGCTTCCCCAGCCCCAGCATTTTTTGGACTTGAGCTATTGGAGCTTCCCCAAAGAGGTGCAAATACTGTTGACCATGGTGAATGTCCTTCAGGGTATAACTAACCATGCTAGATGCTCTTAAAGAATTCACCAGAAGTGGTTGTTGTTACTGTAATAAAAGTAAATGTCTCTTTCTTCTCATTGTCTTGTTTCAGGCAATAAATCCCCCTTTCACATTACTTTTTTCAGTTTTTCTGTTACTTGCAACTAGAAGCAATTTGAGTTAACTAATCTCAATTTTTTCTGTTTATTTCTTTCTTTTCTTTTCTTTTCTTTTTTTTTTTTTTCAACGTTTATTTATTTTTGGGACAGAGAGAGACAGAGCATGAACGGGGGAGGGGCAGAGAGAGAGGGAGACACAGAATCGGAAACAGGCTCCAGGCTCTGAGCCATCAGCCCAGAGCCTGACGCGGGGCTCGAACTCCCGGACCGCGAGATCGTGACCTGGCTGAAGTCGGACGCCCAACCGACTGCGCCACCCAGGCGCCCCAATCTGTTTATTTCTTTCTTTTAAATTCAGTCAAGGAGGTTTTCTTGTGACAGTTCAGTAAATTACTACTTAATCTAGTGAAATAAATACTCTTTATACCTCAGTTGGGGTGTTAAGTTATGTTATGTTTTGGACATTCCATGTGTTAGATAAATGGCCATATTTGGCTTTTTTTTTCAGTTTAGTGAATGAAAAAAAACAAAACCTTCTACAATAACATAATAAACCTTCCACAATAATAATGATCTGTTTTTCATTCTCTCTCTGCACCTTTATATAAAATAACCACTTGTTTCAAAATGAAAAAGCCCACACCCCTCCTCTCTCTACACTCATCTTGTGTAGAGAAAGCTGTCATTTCTGACAATGTGTAACAATAGTGCACTTGAATGGGCCAGGACAGATCATTAATTGATGATAATTATGATGAACTTTTGTATAATATTAGCACAGCTTCATAAAAATCAGAGTAACTTATCCACTCTAAAAAATAGAAGTCAAATAGTAGATGAAGGTAGTCAGTGAGAGAGGAAGATTATTCTTTTAAGTTTATTGATTTTGTATGCATAAGCTATGCTATACATCTTAGAAATAGTACTTGAGAGGTAATTAATATAAAGCATCGCTCTCTTTTTCATACCCAGTTATGATCTTTGGGGTCTAGAAATTTTTTTGTTTGGAACAATAAATTAAATGAGAAGACATTAAACAGATACTTTTATTCAAAATTTCTATCCACTTTCTATGTATATATATATATGTATATATATATATATATATATATATATGGAGATAGAGAGAGGGAGACCACAGTATCTGCTAAAATGGCCTGGGTTACCAAAATTAAACAAATGAAAAAAAAAAAAAACATGAGTAAGTATGAAAATTCTAGAATGGGATACTAAGGAGTAATATGTAATTGAGTTTCCTGCACATACATTTACTAATGGAACAGGTAGACATCTTTAGTAATTAAAATTATGAAAGTCATTAAAGGCATTTATTTAAACCAGAAAAATCAAAGTGTGTTATAATATTTTTATTTCTCTGATCCATACAATCTGAATGCCTATTGATCAAATAACTTGATGATTTAAAAATAATTGTTTTGCCTTTTTACTGACACATAAAACATCTACACGTGCTATTTAATAGTAGAAACGACACTAATTTGAATATCCACAAAGATAGCCAGAAAGAGAATTCAGGCAAACAAAATTTATCTCCCTGTGATAATAATTATGCTACCATAATTTCTAATAGCCCAAGGCCACTTTTGGATAACATGCAGAAACAATCCATTCTAACAATTTCCAAATTAGCCTACAAATCAACTTTTAACAAAAAGCCTGCCATCGTAATGGATCAGATAATAGCCCACATTGGGACTTTTGTACACCCCACTTTAAGTCAGAACATATGACTAAACTTTTCCTGTTGCAAGGAAGGTGCTGTGAATTTAATCAAGGGCCACAACACCACAGTACAGAATCGTGGCTCAAGTCTAACTCAATATGGTTTGCTTCATAAAAAACCTGGACATTTGGTCCCGGGGTTGATTGGACTGGATCAAGCTGGGAAGGCATTTTAATTAGTCACTGATTAAGCTTCCTTCCTGGTGGTCAAAAATAACTAACAATAACATTAATGATAATAAGGGTAAGAAAAATGCAATACTATCTTAGAAAAAACAATTTAAATATTTTTCTCAATACCATGATTATGATTTGCACAATAAAATACTAAAGATAAAATGCATTAGAGACAATGAATACTATTATATAAGGAAAAAAACTTAAGATGTCACATTGTTTTTTATTAGGAACCAAATGCTGGAACTAAGAAGTAACTCAGGCTTATTCATTAAGACTTTTAGGTAAAATATGACTGTGAATAATGTTTCTTAATTGAAATAATGTATATAATACATGTTATTATTAAGGGATAGTTATTTTACAACCAAATGAGATAAAACTGGGTTTTTTCCATTCTCTAAACAGCAACAACTGTGTTCTAATATGAACACTTTGCTTGACATATTTCATCAGAAAAAAAAAAAAAAAAACTAAAGACAAAACACAAAGACACACAACACACACTCATGGTGACTACATCTATTTTAGTGACCACTGAGTAATATATAGAATGTTGACTCATTAATGTTGTATATCTGAGGTTAATATAGCATAATGTGTTAATTATACATACATAAAAAAGAAGAAAAAACACACACACACTCAAAAACTCACCACAGTTATATACTTCCATCATGTATCATGGAGAGCATCGTCAATAACTATTTAATACTGGGCAAAGTAGCCTGGTTGCTCAAAAATTTAAGTAGTACCATCAATCTATAGGAGTTTGTAAGCTCAATAAAATGCACATTTTTTTTACAAAAATGCATGGATGGGAAAATAAGATCTCCGTGTCCAAATTTCTTTCCTATAATTTTTTGAATTTAAGATGTGTATCAGTTGGATATGTTTTATATATTTATTTTATACATAAATATGCTATTGAGCTCTGACAAGTCTGTCTAATAAATTATGAAAAAGTCTAATAAATTATGCTTTGATATATTTCCTCTTTTTGTGGAATAGAAAATTCTGACAATCTGTGCTTCTACCTAAAATAACTAGAAAATCCATCAAAACATAGATATGATCTGTTTGAAGGCAACAGAGTTAATTGTGCCAATCAGAACTAGAGAGGCAGGAGCATAGAGCCAGAGAAATATTGGAGTGGTTACCTATGTCTTGTAGACACTTCTACTCCAAAAGAATTCTTTAAATTTGATTAAAGCAGGAAGTTGAAGATCCAGATGATAGCCCAGGGAGGTAGCACTGTGACTAGACAAAAATGTCAGAAGAATTTCTGGTGGAGATACGGAACTCCAAAGGCATGATTTGTTTCCATCTTAATACACTTGCTGAATAATGGAGTTACCTGAGATCTATGACCAAAATCATCAGCAAAATTCTCTGACATGCAAACAGGACATTTTTGGAAGATTTATTAGGCAAATATTGGAGTTCAAAAGCACTAGAGCAATAGGTCCACAAAATACAAGACAATTGCCGTTGAAAACTCTGGAAACTCAAGGGCAAATCAAAAGTAAATCCAGATTTATCAGGGCACCTGGGTGGCTCAGTCAGTTAAGCATCTGAATCTTGGTTTTGACTTAGATCATAATCTCAGGGTTCATGGGCTCGAGCCCCACATCAGGCTCTACACTGAGGACATGCAGCCTGCTTGGGATTCTCCCTTTCTCACTCTGTCTACCCCTCCTCTTCTCTCTCTATCTCTCAAAATAAATAAATAAAAATTAAAAAAAGTAAACCTAGATTTATAGGAATCTCAATACAGACAACTCAAAACAGTCTATAATTAACGAGAACAGCCATCACTCTATTTGTCTAAAAGAAGGAAAAGTTAATTATTTCTAAAGGAAGATAACATTATCTGAAGATTATAAAGTTTTTCTTTATTGAAAATATCTAACATTGTCAAGCTTTACTAGGCTCACCAATATACACACATGTAAACACAAACACAAAATGTACCTCTTGACTAGAAATCAAAGAAAAAAAATAGAATTACACCCATGGGTGATCCACATATTGAGGTTGCATAACAAAGAAGAAACAAATATCATTTAATATGTTCCAGAACACACAGAAAATTATTAGAAAATAGAAAGAAATGCATAGAAGATGTAACAATGGATTGGAATCTACAGAGTGAATTTTAAAAATCTAGATGTTCTAGGACATATAGAATTAAGAACTCTAAAAGTAATTTAACAGATTATATACAGGCAAAAACACAACAACAACAACAACAACAACAACAACAACAGGGACTGGGAGATAGGTCACTTGAAAGTATACAAATGGAAACATAGGCAAAGAAAAGAGAGAGATCATTTTTGCAAAATATAATCTGCTACTGTACATCTGCCTTTCTGCTAACAAGTGTTTTATTTCCTCATTTCAACTCTCAATTTAGCTGACACTTGGTGGTAATAAGGGATCTGATAGGTCTGTACAAAATTTTGCTTCTTGTGCATTTTTTCTATATTGCCTCCAATGAAACATTTATATTGATATTGAGACATGTAACCCAATTGAGGGGCACATTGAAACACAGCACAATGAAACACATCGAGGCAAAAAAAATCCTTTGTTCCAAACGTTTACTTCTTTTTTGGTTGTTATTTTGGTCAGAGGATACACAGCACCTGAAGTGGAGCTGTGTCTTCTCAGCCAGGACCCATCTGAAGCCATTTGGGGCTACTGACTGCCATTTCCTGAAACTTTTCCTCCAAGAATTTTTTCCAAAATCAGTTTTAGATTTCTTTATTATTCTTAAGCAGCATTTTACTGCATTAGCAGGTTTAGTTTGTGACAGGAATATATTGTTCTGTCGATATTATATAGCCCAAGCACCTCTATGCCTTATCGTTTCATGTATCCAAATAGCAGCCTCCAAGGAACAGAAAGCAATCCGCTTTTGAATTCTAAACTCCATCTGAAACAACTGCTGCCTTTCTTTTCCTTTCTGGAGTTGGAGAAGCTACATAGCCACATATATTTCTCCCTCATGTTCTCCACAGAAATGTGTATGATTGTATTCCCCTTGGATAACTGTTTTAATTTATCCAATTAAGGAGGGTCCATTTGTTTGGCCATAAGAAAAGACATTTAGTAATGTCATATGATTTTAAATAGCAAAATATCACAGGCTAGGGACAAGATTCTAGGTTATCCTGTACAACCATATTTGCTTTCCTCAATTCTGCCTATTTTGAAGTGTTACTTTTTAACTTCTGCAGGCAAAATGGTAATAGAGTTCCAACTAAAATGTGGAAATGAGATTTGGAAGATTCCATCAGTAAACTGGCTTGCTGTTTTTGACCACCTGATAAGATTTAGTCCATTCAGCAAATAAGATAGTGAAATTCTTCTGGGGTTCTACTGGTTCTAAGAGGGAGGGCTACAAACAGCCCACAGGTAAGATAACGGCCACCCAAAATCATCATTGATGATATGCTCCCACATTAGCATCAGATCTCCCTAATAGCACTGCTAGTATTATAAGTCTTTCAGACAACTCTTTTTGTTCTGAACTCGAGGAAAATTCAGATTCATTTCTGGTAACTTTTTGTATAGATGTTAATAAGGTACGTGATGTGTATGTGTCCACCAAAATCTAACAATTTTCATGTAGGGTTGAAACACTTTATTTTTAGAAGAATGCAGTGATACATCTTTATAATCATATTGGAATGTCTTTTGTGGGCTGTGCTTAAGCCATTCTAAAAATTTAACAGAATCATTTGGGTCCTATATTTTATATGGTTTAATTTACCATTAGTCTGTATATAATGGATCCCATTAATATATTATATAAGCTATAATAATCAGTCATATATGCCATTCCATTTCCAAAATTTCTTGGCTTTCTTTTCTGCAAAAGACAATGCTATAATATAATTAATATAATGAATCAAATCTATACTTCTCATATCATCAGGTTGTAAGAGTATGCTGGGAAATTCAGACACTCTAAGGAAAAAATAGTCAATGAACTAAAAAAAAAAGAAGTAAAGGAAAGAAAAGAAAAATATGTGCCTGGCTTTCTTTAAAATTGAGATAGAACATAAAAGGAAACCTTAGCCAACTCTATGACAGCCTAACAGTCAATTTTATACTTTAGCCTGTCATCATACCTGGCAGCAGATGCTATTAGAGAAACTACGTAATTCAAGCCATAAGAGTGAGCATTTACTTTTTAGGAACCATTTAGCTTTCTCAGAGGCCAGTGGGGACTCTTGCAAGTAGAGATATTTTGGGTGTAGTATGCCTACTTCTGCCATCCTTTCATTGAATACAAATTTTCTGCTTTCAAAAACTCCTAAAGTTTCTATTTAGCATAACGATAAAGTTCAGACTTACCCAACATCCAACTATAAGCCATCAATGATAGTTGCTCCCATTTACAGTCTCATTCATTTCAATTATGCATCCTGGTTCAAGTGATGCTGCCATTCAATGTTGCAGGTTAATCTACAGTTGCACCCTAACATTGCTGCCATAGTGTGAATTTACCATCCAGATTTCAGTGTTAGTGTATTTTTCCAGTATATTATGCATCAATACTATTCTTTCCCAAATTAGTGTTTTCTACCCTACGTTATTTAACTATAGCATTCAGCCTTGGAACCCCAGCCAGAAATTTGGTGAAATGATATTGATCCTCAACTCATTCATCTTCTACAGTAGCACATTGAAGGATTGAGTTTATTCAGTAACCTGCTCTAATATCTTGTTTTTTGTTTGTTTGTTTGTTTGCTTGCTTGTTTTTTAATCTCCTTTATCATTACTGGATGTAAGTGTATCCCAAAAGATGAAGGGAACATATTTGACAGGTTCTTTTAGCTTCTGTGTTGCCTGATCAGGGGTTGGTTTTCCTCCATCCCGATGATAACAACGTGTCACTAGTTTTTTGTAGCAACCACATCAATCTTCTCTTTCTAAATTATCCCTGTGTTGATTTAATCTTACATTGCCACTTAGTTTAACTCCTTCTTATTTCCATTATTATCATCACCATTTTTATGTCAACCATTCTCCTTATTTTGAATGATTCAAATATTGTTAATACCATTAAAGACTATATTTGCCTAGTGTCAGTCTTGCCCAGGTTCCAGTATGGTCTCTTGCCCTCTTAAAAGGAGAGTTGAATAAAGGTTTGTGCATGGGGTGACGGCAACCCATATCACAACTTCTATAATTGGCTACCTCAGGGGCATATCATTTGATTTGCCTTATTACTCATCATTGTATATTCCACTGGTGGTACCTATAACTATTGTTAATGTTGTAGCAAGATGCCACAAATTTAGTGGCTTAAAACAATATAACCTTATTATCTTATATTCTTGGAAGTCAGAATGCAAAAATGGGTCTTATGGGGCTAAAATCAAGATGTCAGCAGAGCTCTATTCCTTCAGTGAGCTCTAGAGGAGAATCCACGTACTGCCCCTTCACGATTTCTGGAGACCGCCTGCATTGCTTGGCTCCTGGCCTCTTCACTCCAACCAGCTTCTGCTTCTACCATACTTAATTCTCTGACCTTGAGCCTCCTATTTCCCTCTTGTAAACACTCTCATGGTTATACTGTGTCCTCCAAGGTAATTCAGGAAAATCTCAAGGTCCTTAACTTAATCATATCTGTGGATTCTTTTGCCATATAAAGTAACCTATACAGAGATTAGGGGATTAAGGCATAACATGTTGTGTGTGGGGGGGCATTATTCTTCTTGCCACAGCTTCAAATATGTCTTAACTACTTCTTTGTTTGATTTTGTTTACTTTGCCTTCTTATATCAGTGGACGTACTACACTTAGGGATTGGCAGCAACGAGAAAATGACACTTCATAGTCATTTTCTACCTTTTGTGCTTCTCCCCTACCCTTTGTAATCTACTCTGCAACGTCCATTCTGCCTTTTAAGCAGCAGTAGTCATGGATTGGGATTAACAGATTCATGAGAAAAAACTGGCTTCTTTCCATATCAAGTTATTTACCTAAAAGCCAAGAAAGGATATTCTCTTTTTCTGAGGGTAAGAGAACCAAATCAGCAGAGCTAAAGTCTATTACTACTAGTCTCTATTTCCAGAAACCCAGATAATTTGCAGTCTAGATGTGGGTAATTATAAGAGATGAACATAATTGTTTGAGGAAGAGGTCAGCTGAAATAAGCCATGGTTTCCCTTCAGTGATTACCTTTGGCTGGTCACATTATTCCCTTAAGGCTATGTGACGAGCTAGCTTCAAACCTGTCAAGGGATACATAATAATGTCTATTTTCTAGTGCAGCTGTATCTCATCATATCCAGTTAGTCATTACTTGATAAACAATGTTGACAATGAGATACAGATGCTTAATTCAGTACATAGCCCTAGGCTGGAGTCTCTGTTATCATTGATCCAATGTAATCAAATCCCTAATAGTTCCTTGAGTTAATACTGTAAGGTGAATTTAATCAAAAATCAAATTTTCAGGTACCCCTGATGTTAGAGGAAAGACTGCCAAGCTAGACATCCACCTTTTCTTTCTAGACTCATCAGATTTTAGAAATGTATGTCCATTACCATTTAAAATATTGGCTTTCTGTATCCTCTCTCCTCCTATTCTTGGATTCCAATTACCAATTTTTAGGCTTTCACTGATTTCCCAGTGTTTTAGTCTCCTCTCTCCCTTTCCTCCACCTCACAAGTTCTACTTCTGTTATTACTGACATCTCTTTCACTGAGAGATAGGGTCTTTATTCCCTCCCACTGAATCTGACATTGACCTTGTGGACTACTTAGACCTTTAGATACAGCAAAAGGGATACTATATGGCTTTTGAGGATACGTCACAAAAGGATGTAGCTTCTACCTTCCTCACTCTGAGTAGTTGCCCTTGGAACCCAATCACCATCCTGTGAGGAAGTCAACAAGGAACATCTGCATGGATTTGCTCAGATAGTAAATAAGGTCCTTTTCATTGTCAGTCAGCATCTTCCTTCAGACATGTGAATTAGTAAACCTTCATATGATTTCAGCCTTTATGCTTGGAGCCTTCCTTCTCAGACCCCAGATATCATGGAACAGTGATAAGTTCCCACTGTAGCCTTTCTGAATTCTTAACCAGTGTTATCCAATAACATAATAGATGAGTGTTTTATTTTTGCTGATGTAGTTTGCTCACAGTTTTGAGGGAAACTTTGAAGTAATTTGTTACATTGCCACAGTAACTGTAAAAGGGGACTATAAAGGAATGAAGGACTGGCTGCCTAGACTGGCTGAATGTGTGCTTCATGTAAATATGAAGAGTAGTAAGTGGGGAATTCTTTGTAAAGGTTTCATGTGTATTAGTGTGAATGGGAGCATATGTTGGGGAAATCAGAGGAAGATAAAATTCTCTATCTCTTCTACATCACAAAAATTTGCCATTACCTTTCCAGATGCAATTACACCAGGCTTTGGACTGTACTTGCTATTCTGGTGGAGGGAGACTTCTGCTCAGGACAGTATTTTAATTCCTCAGAATAATACAACAGTAGATTGAAGAGTGACTTCCCTTTAGAGCCCAAACTAGATCTAATGATGTGTGCACCCAATTTACCAGTGGTAAAGACAATCCCATGATTATTTTATTTTTCAAACACAAATTTTTCTAGGGACCAAACCAAAAAGGAAATTCTGGTAAGTCTATTCCTGAAACTTAGCTTATGAGTAGCCAATACGGATGGCTCAGTCAGAGACTCCCATTCAGAATGTCAAGTCTATATAATAATAGGTAATAAATATAAAAGGAGGGGAAATTGTCACAGAAAGTAATGAAGCCCATAAATATATAATGATGCTGAGAAAGGATACCATCACTCTCTTCAAAGAACTTCTATCAGAATAAAAGAATATTCACACTTGTTTGTCTCAGTTGTGGTGCCAATCCATGGCCAATTCCCAAAGACATCCCTGATTTGTTATCCTCTGAGAAGAATTGAATAAATCCAAGCTATGAAATTTACCTGACAAGTATACTTTGATGATCTGAAGGAAAGACATCAATCTGTGTCCTGTGATATTTCACTTGCATACAGCAGTGTGGAAATTTTCATTTGGGTTATATTTTTTTATTATTTTTATAATATTGGTTCCTATTCAGACTGGAGATAAATCTTCCCTCTGAGCTTGACTAGATTTACTCTGACTGGCATACGACATCTGATGCATGTGTTGCTGTGAATCAGAATGACATTCTGTTCAGGCAATTTCCTAGGTATGAAGGACAACACATTTCCTGGGGGACACAATTCTAATAGGCAAATACATTATACTTAAATTGCTTCAATGCCACAGTATTCAATAGACATAGCACTTGTAGTAGCTTAATCAACACTGGCCCCAATTCACAGGGCCTTGGGGATCTTGGGAACTAGACTGTGTGGACCCAAAGGGAAATTTATTATCTGGAGGTTTGGGCGCCATGATGATGACAAAATAAGTGCTAGATGGAAACCCTAATGTCATTCACTTCTAGGAAATTGGATATGTTTGGTAATCAACCTAAAAAGCTGACAGAGCTAAACATAACTACTAAAACTAACATTGCATGAATCTCACTGAAAACCCTGGAGAGGGTGTATACCTTCACTAAAGAAAATATTTTTAATGTGTTAATTCCAACGTGCTCTGAAATATTTAAGGGATGTGGCTGGGAATGCTGGAAGCTCAGCATAGTGAGGTCAATTGATGGAATCCCATGGTCTGACTACATAATGCAAAATCACCACTACCAATTGTGCTATTTACTGTGGCACCATCTTTAACACTGTGCCCCAAATTTAAAAGGAAGTTATATTGCCTCTGGTACAATTGATTAAAGCAGTCAGATTAATGATCAACACTGTATTAACTTCATGTAGGGTAGATGAGTAGCCTTCTTCAGGGATATTTGGAAGTGTGTCAAAGAAAATGTTTTTTGTAGGTTGGTTGTAGTTATGCCCCCAGATAAGATGGAACTTAGAGTTTACAGAAGAGTGGACTCTGAGGACTCTAAGGAGATATAGAGTATATGAGAAAGAGCAGTTTTGCTTGTTTGTTTGTTTTCTAAGAAGAAATAAAACAATAATATTATTACTAACTAATGTGTAGTGTGTTAGTCATTACATTAACTCTTCAACAACTCTATAGGGTAAAAAAGTATTTTTGGTTGAAATGTATAGTTAAATAAGAATAAAAGTCTATAGAAAATGATCTCCAAGAAAAATGCACACTTTGAATAGTTGACTTAAAATTCAAGCTGATATAATATCCATGGAAACTAATAACAGAAAAAGGAAGAAATAAACAGCTTTGGTAAAAACACACATAGAGTTAAATACTTATATCAATATGTGTAGAAATTTGCAAGAAATAGTAGGTAAAGTTATATGAAAAATAGTCCAGTTGGTAAAGGATTATCAGAAAGCTTATTAGGGATATGGTCATGTTTAATGTGTTTCACAAGAGAGTTCTAATTTTGTAATTTTTCCCCTTCAGGGTTTTTAGTTTTGCATTGCTTTTGTTTTGTTTCTGTTTTAATTTCTGGCTAAGCTGTAGCAAGGATGTCAAGGATTAGGATGTGAGTAAAATGGAAGACATAGATTAGAATAAGGTTCTAAGATTTTTATTGTAGCCCCAGGATGCATGAAACTTTTGGCCATGTTTGCATACTTTGCATGACATTTACTCGTGGAACTACTCAGGGTTGACCTATATCTATTTTATCCAAGCTGAATGAGGATTTGAACAAAGACTATGTTGCATACCAAGCACCTGTAATTCCTTGTTGAGATGGTTCATTTAGTGTTGAGCAACTGAGAATAGTAAATTGCAGCTTGCCTGGGGAATGGAGGTGAGTCACATTTCCCTTAGTGGGTTATGTGATTAAGCCAAAGAAATCCCATGGTGCATGGCTTTCTGGAGCCGAGATTGTCTATAAACAGCCTTTAGACTTGTGAGCACCCATAGCCAATATGAAATGACTAGGACATCAGATGCTATGCACGGGAGTCAGGAGATCATTGTTATGCAGTTACTTTGATTTTTTTCCTCTCCTGTATCTTTTCTTAAAGCTCAGGAAATGCGGTGTCAGGTGAAGCTATTGTTTTTATAAACTGTATAGTGAAGCTGAATCTAATACCACTACCGCTAATAAAGGAGAATGGGTGGCATGATCATCAATCCATGGAATGAAGACCACCTTTCAGTCATAAACCAAATAATTATAAAAATATCAAGACATATCATAGTAAGACAACCAGACATCAAAAAAACCATCTTCAAACTACCCAGACAAAAATTTAAATATATTATTGTCAAAGGAGCTGTGACATGACTGACAGCAGAATTTTCAAGAATATTTATTTCAACTGAACATAGACCATTTGCTAAACGTGATGATATTTGCTGGGACATAAAGGAAGTTTCAACATATTGTACAATGTTAAAATTATTCACAGTATGTATTCTGACCAAATTGACCATAAACAAGTCTCAACAAGTTTCAAAGCATCAAAATCATCCAGGACATTATCTTTTGACATATAATTTCAAAAAGAAAAGTAAGAGCTAATACTTTAGTCATTTAGTCAAACTGATATGGGGGAATATTTTGTCATGATAGCAATATTCTTTTTTTTTAATGTTTATTTATTTCTTGAGAGAGAGACAAGAGTGTGAGTGGGGGAGAGGCAGAGAGAGCGGGAGACACAGAATCCAAAGCAGGCTCCAGGTTCCAAGCTGTCAGCACAGAGCCTGACGTGGGGCCTGAACTCACGAACCGTGAGATCATGACCCCAGCCGGAGTCGGACACTTAACCGACTGAGCCACCCAGGTGCCCCAATGATGTCAATATTCTTAAGCTAGATTGTAGTGATGATTGCATACTGTGTAAATTAACTGAATTCTTTGAAATGTACATTATAATGGGTGACCTGTATGGTATGTGAGTACGAACTTACCATTTTTATTCCTTTTTAATATTTATAACAAATAAAATAGTTATAAAGACATTTTTAAGGTTACTCAAGCCCTCAATTTCCCAAACATGGTTTTACCCTGAGCTCATTAAATGCTGAAACAAGTTTTCCTACTATGTGATGTTTTAAGAATATATGTGTCTAGTGTGGAGAGACTATTGATAAATAAAATGTAACATGAAGTTTAGAAATATTGGTGACTCATAGACAAGTAAATTTTTTCAGGGTTGCCAATATACCTCATAGCTTTACGCATCTTAATGTAATGAAAGATATGAATTACTTAAAAATATCACCATCATTTGAATAGATATCAAATCCATTTGATTAAATTTAAAGATAGTTTTTGTTGGCTCAGAGCCTGGAGCCTGTTTCCGATTCTGTGTCTCCCTCTCTCTCTGTCCCTCCCCCGTTCATGCTCTGTCTCTCTCTCTGTCCCAAAAATAAATAAACGTTGAAAAAAAAAAATTTAAAAAAAAAGATAGTTTTTGTCTTTTTAGCTTTTTTATCACAGATTTTATTCTGTCAAACATCAATAGAATAAGTGAGAAAAATCATTAAGATCACTTTTAAGTATTAGCTTTTATTCAGAATGATGTAAGATGAGAATGATACCATAGGAGAGTTCTACTTTGGGGAAGAAATGTATAGTGATAGCAAGATGGGTCATCCAAATTTCAACTAGTTTTGAGAAAAGGCCATCAGACAAGAGTATTAGAAAAAAAAAAGAATTATTCTCGTAGTTTAGCAGTCTTTGGTTGTTTGGATAGTAATGTGGGTTTAACAAAAAGACAAAAAAACATCGGGAAGAACACACAGGAACGTGTGACATTTTGTTTTCAATTCTATTGGGAGTCTTGCTAGAGAGAAAAATTTAGTAAATCCTAGCTACACATCAACCGCTTTAGCAATTATCAGCATTTTGACTTTTTTAAAGTATCTGTTCATCCACACATTCAGATAAATATTTAGTTAGATAGCATATCATTCATTCATTTACCTATGTCATTTAATTGGTTAGTTTCACTATTTTATTGAAGTATTTTAAAGAAAATATCAACATGATAATATTCAATTGGCTAAGGTTAGGTCTCTGAAAAGCAAGAACTTTAACATTCACACAGTGCTACTCTCATTTATACAAATATTAAACTAATTTGTTAATATCGTCTATATACAGTTCACAATCACAGCTCCTATTGTATTAAAAAATACATATCTCTTGGAATTAAAATACAAGAAAAGGTCTAGATATTATAATTAGATGATATATACCTTAAATCTTTTTCTAATAATCCCTCTTCTTTTATTTTCTGAAGCTATTAATTTGTTGAAGAATCAGGTCATTGAAGTTGTAAAAGTCCCCCACTTTATTAATAGTAGGCTAATTAAAAAGTAAAACATTTTACTGAATGACATAAACATCCATTATGCGACATATCTTTAATGGTGTGTCACAGACCTTTAAAATACTAAAATTATAACAAAGGAGTCTTGAATTTTAGAACTGAATGTTTTGTGAAATACCAATTATGCACTAATGGCCTGTGGGGCATATCAAGGGGCAGGAAGAAGCTCTCATGTAAAATCTACTGACATTCAACTAAGTATTTGCAATTATTGTCATTACCCAACCATATGAATTAGTAAGGAAAACATACTGCTACCATACCCAAATAACAGATTATTAGTTACTTTTATGATACAATCTTTTTAACATTCAATGTAAAAATCAGATTAAGAAAAGGAGGAAAATTGGAAGATTGCACTTGCGTATAACACCGGAGACAGTATTTAGATCCATAGAATTTTAATTTTGATGATATCAGCTTCATGTAAATATTTATATCATTTAGGAGTCCTACAAATTCTGAAAACACTGAACTTTTCTTAGTATGAAAAAGTAGAAGTATTACAATAGATAGCATAGCATCCAACTATTTTATTGACTCTAAATAGGATAACCATATAATGTATTGTGCCAACCAAGACGTAGGTAAACTACTGGTTTATAAGGTAGGTAAGATGACCATGTGATTTGTTACCCATGATTGTGGAAGGAGGCATTCCCTTAGATTTAAGATATATTTATCAATTATATTTTTAATTTCTTTTCACAGTTTTAAAAATTGAAGGTAAAGCTACAAATTCACAAATCAACCATCTTAACATGAGGAATTGATTGGCATTTAATACGTTCAAAATGGGGTGTAGTTACCATCTCTCCCTAGTTCCAAGACATTTTTATCACCCCAGAAGAAACCTTGTACCCAGTAAGAACTTGTTTCCCATCACCTCTGTCCTCCAGCCCCCAGTAACCACCATTTGAACATGTAGAATGGTATGCGTTCTTATAGAAATCATTTCTTTGCATTGGAAACACTTGAAAGTATGTTATGAGTTTAAAATAAATATATTTTAAGAAGGAAAATATGAATTTAGCAAATTATGTAAAAGCTATCACATGGTAGTATTCATTGTGATGCTTATCTTGGTGAGAAAACTCAAAGAATTTTACTTCAACTTTATAATAATGCACATTAGGTGATAAATGATCTATGTAAGCAACCACATTAACATATTTGTTCTTAAACTATTAATGGGAACTATATATATGTATATATATAAGATATATATAATGATGTATTAATATGCTATAATCTACCAGTTGCTTTCATTAGTCTTTATTGATGTCCAAAATAATCAGGTTTAGTAGTCGTGACACTTTCTTTTTTGATACAGAAAGTTTATTCTGGGACATACCCAAGGACACACATTTAGAGGGTGGTGAAACCAGCACTAAACTCCAGATACTCTGCCTTAAATTTAGTGATGTTTGCACTACAGTACATTACGTGTTTGTATGTGCATATATTATATATACCTGGGTGTGTTTTTTAAGCAGTTTAAACTGGAAGATTAAGCTGCATATGAGGTTGATACAATAAGCAAATAACTACAACCAATGCACCAGCATATGCAAGCTCCCGAGTTGTCACCTCACTACTTGTTGGATAATTGAAAAATAATGAAAATCTGAATTACAACTTTGTGTCACAGTATTACATTCAAGTGTTTCCTTGAAAACTCATATGGAATTTCTCATAAACTTTGAAAAGAGTTAACCCTCAGGAGCTATGGCATTGTTAGAATTCCATTGTTGAACATATAATCCAGCAGAAACCATGTCCTTAGAGACATGACCACAGGCTGGCCAAAGTCCAAAGCCAGAACAATAATACAGAGGGATGGGCACTGGAGTGGAATCACCTGGAGAACTGAAAACAACTTTAGGAATCAATATTTCACTGTATATTAACTAAGTAACATATAAATTAAAAAATGATTAGGAATCAATAAAGCTGTTTATACTTGTTGTGACCAATTTCTCTTGTTAATTTCATATATAAACCCTCTCTCTTTCAGATTTCACATGAACACCATTGAAATTTCAATGTCAGTAGAAAATTATTAACCTCACTAATGAAAAAATGTAAAACTATTTTGGATGATTCACCTTTTTTTTAAAGTCACACAATTTCATAGATACATATCCTGCAGCTGGATGTCAAATAAAGAGTAATAACCCTCTACTATATCAAAATTAAGGAAATAATAATCATAAATATAAAATTAAGGAAGTTAGCATCAATATATGATTGTACCATTGTCTTCCCTACAGTTATCTCCTCACACAAAGCTTTAAGAATATAATAAGCCATGAACCATGGGAATCTACCCCAAAAACCAAGAGCACACTTTATACACTGTATGTTAGCAAATTTGACAATAAATTATATTAAAAAAGGAATATATAAAGCCCAAGAGTACAATTTCTTAGAGAACTATCACCACTTATACTATTCCTATGAAGTCATTTTTGATATTTGGCTTATATAACCAGATTTTTAATAAGTTTATTTAAAATACATAATTTTTATTTATACCGGAGGAGTAGATTTTCTGGACGATCATTTTTGTAGTAGGATAACCTTTCATTTATTTAAATATGGAATACCTGTGTATTCTAGGCACTCTTCTTGGTACTATGTAAACAGTGGTATGAGAAAAAGTTATGACTTCTTTTGCCAATCCCAAGTTTACAAAGTACTGGAGGAAATAAATTAATAAAAATAAATATGCAATTATTAGTTGAGAAAAATACACAGGTAGTTATCAAAAAGGAACACAGAATGATCAAATTATGATTGACTAATCAAGAAGGACTCTCTATGGAACTCACATATAAGCCAAGACTTAATTAGTAACACAAGATTTGAAGTATGTGTACTACAGTCATAGAATGCAGAATTTTTGAAAATACATTGACAGAAATGATCTTGGTGTTTTGGAGAAAATGGAAATAGGCCAGTATGGATAAATTGAATAATATATATGAGCAAATGCATATAGAAGTAGGGTTTGGAGAGGTGGATACATTCTAGATCATGTAAAATATTAATAGGGAGACCCTAAAACTTATCACTCAAACTCAGAGCAATCTTGAGAAAATAATGAATCACCCTGGATAAATATGTTAGGATCATAAATGCAGACTACGACTGACCAAGCCAAATCAGAAGCCCACAAATTATTATTTAAATTTCAATGGTTTTAAAGCAGAGTATTTTCTTTTAGGTTTTATATTTAAGGTGTTGAGTTGAAGGTATGGATACAAAGTAACATGAATGAAAATGAGGCAGCAGACCAGAAACAAAAGGACAGGAGGCAGAAAAATTAAGTGGTAGCAGGAAGAAAAAAAACAAAAACAAAAAGACAGTGACATTCATGTCAAGTGAGTAGGGCATGCCTGTGACACAAAAACAGAAGTAATCAAGCTCAAATGAGAAGCATAGAAATTATGTTCATTTAAATTCCCGTATTCACTGAACTTCCTTTCTCATTATGCCAAGCTCCCATTCCCCAAGGCGTTAATTGTCATTTCCTCTTCAGATTTTAACAAACAAATCCATGAGTTTGATTAAGGATGAGGAAACTTGAGCAAACTTAAAGATCTTTTAACCTATGAATGCAGATATCACCAAAAGAATATAATGGCAGGGGTGCCTGAGTGGCTCAGTAGGTTAAGCTTTGTTCTCTTGATATTGGTTCAAGTGGTTGTTTCAAGGTCTTGAAATGGAGGCCCACCTCTGGCTCAGTGCTCAGCATGGAGCCCGCGTGGGATTCTCCCTCCCAGTCTCTCTCTCTCTTTCTCTCTCTCTCTCTCTCTGTCCCTTCTCCACTTGTGCTCTCTCTTTAAAAATAAATAAATAAACTTAAAAAAAGAATATGATGGCAGTAATGTTGAATGTCTAGTAAATTTTAAATCTATATACTGAAATGAAAAGTATTAATGTTTTACAAAAATAATCTAACATTCCTAGAAATTCCCACAAAACGTTTTATGTTCTCATTGATTATATGCATTATAACATGGCAGATATGCAAAATGTAATTATGAAATCATTAAAATGATTAATAATCCCAACAAAAACTGCCAAGGTTTGTATTAAATTATTTGTGTTGCTTTAAAAAAATTTTAACATCTATTTATTTTTGAGAGAGGGAGACAAGAGAATGCGAGTGAGAGAGGGGCAGAGAGAAAGGGAGACACAGAATTCGAAGCAGGCTTCAGGCTCTGACTGTCAGCACAGAGCCCGAGACAAGACTGAAACTCACAATCCAGGAGATCATGACCTGAGCTGAAATCAGATGCTTAACCAACTGAACCACCCAGGAGCCCCTTTATTGCTTTTACACAAGTTCGAAGCATCTGGCTTTCACATATTAATACCAATATAAGTCTATCAGAGTTTGAGAAAACAGTAATCACTCTATGTAGTTGAAACCAAGAAGGAAATTGATACAGATAATTTAATGGCTACACAACTTTTGGAAGGGCTGTGGAGTGGGCTCCTGCTCAGCTTCCAGGAGTAATGTAAGAACAATGCCGAACTGAACAAGCAGGGAAGTGATTAAGCTCTGAAGACACAAATGGAATTATGAGTTCAAGAATAGTCATCCTCAGTCTCCTCCTCCTGACCCGAAGTTGTCAGGTCATCTCACAAAGCTGGATGACAATGAAGCTTGCAGTGCTGCTAACAGCTTGTGGGCTGAAGAATGAACAGCAGAGGCATGTTCCTGAAAGATCTGGGCCTGGCTTTCCTGGTGGCAAGATGATGATGTGCTTATTACATTTGTTTACTTGTTATAAGGCTATTCAGATAAATTGAAGTTGATCATGGGCATATCATCCTTTTTATATACTGCTGGATTTTATTTAATCAACAATTTATTATGACTTTTGGGGACTGTGTTCATGAAGCATGTGTGTGTGTGTGGACTGTGTGTGTGATGTCAGTATCAGAGTTTTATATCTGGCTAACTCTCCTGTCCTGTAATAAGTTGTTAAAAAAAAATACCTTCCTATTTTCTGAAGGTATGTGTGCATGTTATAGTGGTTTATTTGTTATTTAAAAGTTTGATTTTTGTTTCTAGTGAAATCATGTATCTCAATATTTATTTGTGGAAAAGTTTTGTAACACAAACTATTTTTTTATTTTTTTTTAATTTTTAAAAATTTACATCCAAATTAGCATATAGTGCAACAATGATTTCAGGGGGTAGATTCCTTAGTGCCCCTGACCCATTTAGCCCATCTCCCCTCCCACAACCCCTCCAGCAACCCTCAGTTTGTTCTCCATATTTATGAGTCTCTTCTGTTTTGTCCCCCTCCCTGTTTTTATATTATTTTTGTTTCCCTTCCCTTATGTTCATCTCTTTTGTCTCTTAAAGTCCTCATATGAGTGAAGTCATATGATTTTTGTACAAACTAATCATTTTTAAGCAAAGAATGCTGTTTAGATTTTCATTTCTTCCCTTTTTTGTTTTGGTAAGGCAAATTATTTTGGAAAAGTTTCCATTTAATCTGTCATTTTTTTCGTATACAGTTCATGTTGTTAGGAGCTTAAGTATTAACTTCTCCTTTTCCTGTGTTTCCTGAATTAGTATTACTTGAGGTTAGTTTATCAACTTTATTAATATTTTTGAAGAACAAACACTTGGCTTTGTTAACTTTATGAAATAGTTGTCCTTTCGCTATATGATTGCTTTTTTCTCTTATCATTCCCTTCTTTTAACTTTATGTGGCATTGATATGCTCTTTTTCTTCCTAATGTATTAATTTTGAGGCTTACACAAATGATGTCATACTGTTCTTTTTTCTAACACAGGCATTTTAAGCTATAAATTTCCATCTGAGCACTGCATTATCTTTATCCCACACATGTTGATATGTTGTGGTTTTATTAATATTCAATGTGAAATATCTTATAACTTTTTCTTTTAAGTCTTTTTTGACTTATGGGTTATTTAGAAGCATTCTGTTTAATTTTAAAATATTTGGTAATTTTCTAGGTATAGGCTTTTCCTTCATTGATAATTTAATGTAATTGTAATAAAAGAATGTATTAAGTATATTTTTAACCTTCTGAAATTTACCATGGGTGTTTTATGGCCCGGAGTTTGTGTTTTATTGGTAAATGTTCTTCATGCGCTTGAAATAATTGCAATTGAATAATGTGTATTCTTGAGTTGTTGGATGTGTTTACTAGATAACAATTATTGGATTTGATCGATAGTATTATCCAAATATTTAACATCTTTAATGATTTCCTGTTTATGGTTTTCTCAATTACTGAGAATGGAGAGTTCAAACATTGGCAGGATTTATATGGGCTTCCACTATATTCTTTCAACGCTTCTATATATTTAAAATATAATAAAATATTTGAGCAAAAAGGAAGACTTTTCCTCTTAAAAATGTTTATTTTTGTTTATTTCCAAGGTCACTGAGCACCACACTTTTTTTCTAATAGCAAAATTAGTTTTAAAATAAGCAAATGAAAACCATGAGCATATAGCAAATAAAGACAAAGCTTTAAAAACAAAGCAATGTGGTTGCAGTGTCTGGGAGACCTTGAAATCATTAGTGGAAGACTCCAACAGATGATTTAGGGATGATTTTTGAGGCAATTTCGAAGAGCCTCTGTGATAGCACTGCATGGTATAAATTCTGTAGTGATGCAAATGTTCTATATGCTACCAAACATGGTAGCCATCAGCTACATGTGGCCATGTAATATGGCTGGGGCAACTCAAGAACTGAATTTTTTATTTAATTTGATTTTATTAATTGACATTTAAATTTAGTCTCACGTGGCTAATGGCTATCTTATTTGACAGTAGAGCTCTATAGATTCTATTAACATTCTATTTAAAACCACTGCACTAGATAATACAGCTAATTTGGATATTTTATTGGCTCTCTATTCCTTTGTCTTTAAGTAGTGAACACGTGCTCATAGAAGTAGAATTCAAATCATTATTATTTCTAAATATTAGTTATTACACATGGAAATAGCCAAAGCAGCATTTTATATATTCTTTTTATTTAAAAATACATTATCATTTATATAACTATATACAACAATGAGAAACATCTCAAGTCCTCAAATAGGCTTAAGTATTATTTGATAATGATTTTAAAACTTTTTTTTTTAACGTTTATTTATTGTTGAGACAGAGAGAGACAGAGCATGAACGGGGGAGGGCCAGAGAGAGGGAGACACAGAATCTGAAACAGGCTCCAGGCTCTGAGCTGTCAGCACAGAGCCCGACGCGGGGCTAGAACTCACGGACCGGGAGATCATGACCTGAGCCGAAGTTGGCCGCTTAACCGGCTGAGCCGCCCAGGCGCCCCTGATAATGATTTTAAAGATAAAATTTATGTGCTTGATTTACACAAGGTAATTTGTGATTCTCAAAAGGAAGTATGAATATGGGTATATCTTTTATCTCTCATTACTAATATGCTAACTTGAACATTCAATAGATTTTAATCTTAAAAAGTAAATATTTTTGTCTCATATATAATATACTAAAATGCAAATAGAGATAAAAAGCTGATATCATATTAACATGAATCTATTTCCCCTAACCTTCTTAGTGACACAAATAATTATACTTAAAACATTATTAAGACTAAAATTTTGTGGAATATAATAGTATTTTAAAATAATGAATCAACATAACCCTTTTGAAGTTTTTTATATTTAACTTTTGTTTTATAAGTCTCACTAAGCACATTAATACTTCAAAACGCTATGTTTTCTTTGAAGAAAGAAGGTTTAATAACTGGACAGAAACTTTGTCAGTTATTATTTATATACAAGAATGGGTTTCTAGAAATTAATGAAGTGTAAACTCCAGGGCCTTTTATTGAATGAGTCACTTCTAGGCTCTGTACAGAATTTTGTATTTTAACTTTTATATTCCTTTTCTTAAATAGAATACAGAGGTATTATAATCATTAGGTCCAGAAAACCTTATTATAGAAACTGAGGAATAATTAACTAAAAGCTCGCCATTTTTTTTAAGCATTGAGAAGAGATGCCTGAAATATCCACTATCAGTTTCTCATCATCAGTCTCAAAGATATGCAATAAATGCGTTAATGTAAAGCAACAATCACCTTTATTTTTATAATTACTTTTATTTAATTACAGATCTTCATCACTAGAGATAAATGTCTAAATATAAAGGGGAGTTTGTTGCCTCCTTCCTGAAACCTCCCCTTTGCTTCATCTTGTTTGTTTGTTTTTCTTTTGGTGAAAATTTCAGGCTGGCACAAAAACAGTATGACACTTTCAGAACACTGTCAAGGTGAAAATGATTTTGTCATTTCTTCTTAGAAGGTAATCAATAGCTTATGAGAATTCTACATTTGTAGTTCCATACAAAAAGTCAATTGCATATATAAACCACTAAACACTGTAAATAAAGATCTCACCCTCCCAAAATGAAATATTATCATGACTAAATTTAGGTTTAAAAAATTTGAAATATGTTAAGTGACCCAGTGATTTTGCAAATAATGCATTCTTAAGGGTTGAAAATTGTAGAGCTGCATGTTTCTTTGCATATGTTTATGTGTCTTCATTTTCAGATTTACAAATATATGTGTACATGTGCCTTTACTTTACATACCGAGTTAAATCCATAGTCTCTTTAAATAGCAAATAATGGTTTTTAAAAAAGTGTATTAGCTGGGTGAGTAGATTAGGAAGGAGGAAAATGAAAGAGGAACACAGATCCTGCTGAATATTTTTTTGTATCGAGTCAGAAATAAAAATTTTATAATTTGAAAATGTATCTTCAGTTTACCTGCCAAGTTCAAAGAATTCAACAAAATGAGAGAAGCTCTTATTTTGGAGATGCACTGTGGCAACAAGGGTTCACTGTGACGTATTTTCAGTTGAAGGAGGAAGATGCGCCCTGGTCACGATGACTTTCATCTCAGAATCATTTTAGTCTAATGTTTCTGAAACCAAGGAAATATTGCACACTTTGAGCCTTTCAAGTACTGTAGTGAGGAAATCAGGTCACTCACAACAGCATTTCTAATTTGACAGGGGATTACAAAAACATTTGGTGCTCTTTAACTGTTGTCACAGCCATCTATTACATTAAGAACAAGTTGATTTTAATATTAGTCAAATTAAAAAGCATTGTATCATGCTAACCTTGGGCATTCATTTACATAATTGGCTCTCTGCTTGCGGTGTATTATGTGACACCCTCATTTGATTACTGTTCATTTTTCTAAAACTCTGAAGCGGCATCTAACATAACCTGCATATTAATATTTCATTTTCATCAGGCTTTATTTTATGTAGTCAAGCTGCAGCAAATGCTACCTTTTCATTATTGAGCTTGTTATAAGTCACTTATTCCAGAGCTTTTAAGGAGACAAAGTTCAATTCACTGTTCCGTAATAAAACAGTAAAAATGCACTCTAAAGGTTTAGTTTAAGTAAGTAAAGACTCCTCTTGCTCTTGCTGGGGTTGGTCTTCAGGAAATCTCTGAAACTTGGATAAGAAAAATGTAATGTTTTGGGGGCCCTTATACCAGTCAACTTTGTATAACAATAAATAAATAAATAAGATAAGATAAGATAAAATAAAATAAAATAAAATAAAATAAAATAAAATAAAATCTTAGCAACTTATAGCAAACATGTAACTCTATTTCTTCGATCTGCAGGTTTTCTGTGGCTCCGTGGGGCTCAGCTGGGCTAAGTGCCAAGTTACAGTTCTGGATCAGGTCTGTTCCACCGCTCTCTCATTCCAGAACCCAGTTTGACAAAGCAACAAGTGAGTACTTGGGCATGTTGCTCTCATGGTATAAGGCAGACATGTAAGAGTGTAATCTAAACTTCTCAAACACAGTTAAAGCCTCTATTCAAAAATTAATTGTCATTGCCATCCACATCCATTGGTTAAAATACTCATGGTCAAAAGCAGACATTAGTGGTCCAACAAAATATAGACTTTTTATTAATGATAGGTTGTATTGGGGTGCCTGGGTGGCTCAGTCGGTTAAACAGCTCGCTTCGGCTCAGGTCATGATCTCATGGTTTTGGAGTTTGAGCTCCCCATTGGGCTCTATGCTGTCAGCACAAGGACTGTTTCAGATCCTCTGTCTCTCTCTCTTTCTCTCTGCCCCTCCCCTGTTTAAGCTCGCTCTGTCTCAAAAATAAATAAATACTCAAAAAAAAAAAAAAAGATATAGTGAATAATACAACCTGTCCCAATCCTTCAAGGGAAGGTCCAATATACTAGGCAATTCATACGAGTTGACTTGCTTGGTTCTCATACACCCCTGATAGACAGATTATTTTGTTTCTCCTTTGCAGTTTATAAAGTAAAGCACACCAACTTTAAGAGAAGACATTTGCAAGGTTGAGCTGTTTACTGAGTTGGGATTGGAATAGTTCCTGCAATCTAACACACAACCCTCACTGCCATAGACATTTACCTACTGAAGTATTTTTTTTTTAATTTTTTATGTTTATTTATTTTTGAGAGAGAGAGACAGAGAGACAGAGACAGAGACAGAGTGTGAGCGGGGGAAGAGCACAGAGAGACAGAGACACAGAATCTGAAGCAGGCTCCAGACTCTGAACTGTCAGCACAGAACCCAAGGCAGGGCTCTAATTCATGAACTGCGAGATCATGACCTGAGCCAAAGTGGGACATTCAACCGAGACACCCAGGTGCCTACATGAATAAGGTATTTTTTTAAGAAAACACCTAGTTAATTTAGGTCCAGGAGAACTCATAGAAGTAGTCCACATTGTTGATCTCCCATACATCCCTACATAGCTAATTTGGGATACAGACCGGTAAGCAGAAAAGGAGATAACATTGTTCATGTACAGAGATATGGGATAAAATGAGGACTTCTTGCAACATTTAAATGTCAAGATTGCCTATAAATGTTTATGTCTTGTCAAATATCAGGTCCCAAGATCAGCACCAAAGAACTGTAATGCTTTAGAAGTGTGTGAGATTTACATGTACCGGGAGAAAATCTTTCCTCTGGGATGATGGCTGAGGAAATTTGGTAGACAAGAAGCTAAAGGCAGGGGAACAGCTAATTCTACAAAGTTGCCAGAGAATAAAAGCTGCAGTTTTGCACATGTCTTGAGTTCACACTCTCCAACCTAAATCCCATTTTTAATCCTGTTTACTGGCAAATTATATTCTGAAGAAATTTGAAGAATGGAAACCTGGACCCCCTGTCTATATGTAACACCATCTCTTAATGTGTCTTTTCATATGTTATTTTCAAAACATTCTTCTCATTTCATTCTCATAGTAGGTCTCCTCAGTAATCCATGAATGGAAGGATCCATCCATCCCCAGTAATCCAGGGATGGCAAACACTGATAAATAAGTCTAAATAAATTTAGTTTGGAAGAGCTGCAAATTTATATGTGACTCATCTGGATTAAAGGACTTGTTTTTAAATTTTTTTTTTTAACGTTTATTTATTTTTGGGACAGAGAGAGACAGAGCATGAACGGGGGAGAGACAGAGAGAGAGTGGGAGACACAGAATCGGAAACAGGCTCCAGGCTCTGAGCTATCAGCCCAGAGCCTGATGCGGGGCTCGAACTCACGGACCGCGAGATCACGACCTGGCTGAAGTCGGACGCTTAACCGACTGCGCCACCCAGGCGCCCCTAAAGGACTTGTTTTTAATGGATTGCTACTTGTATGAATATAAACACCTTGTAATTCTATTCATTATCTTTTTTTGTGTTTTGGATGATGTTCTGTGACTTACCAAAAATGCAAGTGTTTTAAATAAAGTAAGTTCTGTGTTTATCAGAAGCCGATTCTGGGAAATAAAGCAGAAAAAGCTTACAACGGTAGTTTCAGAAGTACTGGGAGCCCCAGAGGACTAGGTTTGGGCCCAAGCCTCCACAACTGCTCTAAACAACAACACAAATCTGGTCTGAGAAGAAAGCTGCCACCACCAAGGAGCCTTAGCTGATGCTTCCTGCTCCTTGTAAGTCTGCAGCCAAAGCCAACCTGTGGGCCAACACCACTGCCACTGAAACGGTCTCTCTTTTTACTAATTCTGAATTCAATAAGGAAACCAGTGCATGTGTTCCTGGTATTGAAGAGGCAGAAGTAGAGGACCCCACCATGTTTGTCTAGCTCCTCTTAGTACTGGAGGCTGAGCAGGACTCATAAAGATGGGCATGGTCACAACATGATGGTCAAACAAATGGGAAAAAAAAAGTGCTCTTAGTAAAGTGGGTAAAGTCAGTCATCATTGATCTGTAATATTTAAAGAAATTTATCACCTAGATGAGTTAAAAGACTAAAACCAGCAGTTTGTTTTAGCCCAAATATCTTGTTTGTGGGGTATATGGATATTACCTATTAATGTAGTTTCTTGGCATACAAGCTATTTAAATATGGGGGGGGGCTGGGTGGCTCAGTCAGTTAAGCGTCAGACTTCAGCTGAGAATAGGATCTTATGGTTTGTGAGCTCAAGCCCTGTATCAGGCTCTGTGCTGACAGCTCAGAGCCTGGAGCCTGTTTTGGGTTCTGTGTCTCCTTCTTTCTGTCTGCCTCTCCCCTGCTCACATTGTGTCTCTCTCCCTGTCTCTCAAAAATGAATAAACATTAAAAAATAAAAAAAAAAAACAAGCTACTTCAATATGTCAATATGAATAACACATGGAATAGCATTTCACTGGCTACAATGAAATTAAATCTGTTGCATATTAATAACCTTAGGGAAGTTTGCTAAATGTGTGCAGAAAGGCCTTCTATAATTTTACAACCGAGATGGTGTGCATTTTTAAAAGTGATGAATCCATGTAAAGAAAGCCAACACATCTATGTGTAAACATCAAGTATGATACTATATTATTTAAAACAAAAATCATGCTATTGATAAAATAACGTAAGAGTAGAATCTGGAATTTAGTGTGATATTAACTATATTATAACCCAAAATTGTCAGTATTTTCAGAGCTAGAATGGTAAACCTGACTCTACATTTTTCCTTAAAAGAATGCATGATCATTTCCTTCATCTAATTTTCCTTATTAAGCAAAACTAATCAAATATCAAGTACATGTCTCCTGGATTTACGTATTGTGGCCAATTTATTTATTTATTTATTTTTTTAATATTTGAAATTTATTGTTAAATTGGTTTCCATACAACACCCAGTGCTCATCCCAAAAGGTGCCCTCCTCAATGCCCATCACCCACCCTCTCTTCCTTCCCACCCCCATCAACCCTCAGTTTGTTCTCAGTTTTTAAGAGTCTCTTATGCTTTGGCTCTCTCCCACTCTAACCTCTTTTTTTTTCTTTTTTTTCCTTCCCCTCCCCCATGGGTTTCTGTCAAGTTTCCCAAGATCCACATAAGAGTGAAAACATATGGTATCTGTCTTTCTCTGTATGGCTTATTTCACTTAGCATCACACTCTCCAGTTCCATCCACGTTGCTACATAGGGCCATATTTCATTCTTTCTCATTGCCTCGTAGTACTCCATTGTGTATATAAACCACAATTTCTTTATCCATTCATCAGTTGATGGACATTTAGGCTCTTTCCACAATTTGGCTATTGTTGAGAGTGCTGCTATAAACATTGGGGTACAAGTGTCCCTATGCATCAGTACTCCTGTATCCCTTGGGTAAATTCCTAGCAGTGCTATTGTTGGGTCATAGGGTAGGTATATTTTTAATTTTCTAAGGAACCTCCACACTTTTTTCCAGAGCAGTTGCACCAGTTTGCATTCCCACCAACAATGCAAGAGGGTTCCCATTTCTCCACATCCTCTCCAGCATCTTTAGTCTCCTGATTTGTTCATTTTGGCCACTCTGGCGTGAGGTGATATCTCAGTGTGGTTTTGATTTGTATTTCCCTGGTAAAGAGCGACGTTGAGCATCTTTTCATGTGTCTGTTGGCCATCCGGATGTCTTCTTTAGAGAAGTGTCTATTCATGTTTCTGCTCATTTATTCACTGGATTATTTGTTTTTCGGGTGTGGTGTTTGGTGAGCTCTTTACAGATTTTGGATACTAGCCCTTTGTCCGATACATCATTTGCAAATATCTTTTCCCATTCCATTGGTTGCCTTTTAGTTTTGTTGATTGTTTCCTTTGCTGTGCACAAGCTTTTTATCTTCATGAGGTCGCAAGAGTTCATTTTTGCTTTTAATTCTCTTGCCTTTGGGGATGTGTCAAGTAAGAAATTGCTACGGCTGAGGTCAGAGAGGTCTTTTCCTGCTTTCTCCTCTAAGGTTTTGATGGTTTCCTGTCTCACATTCAGGTCCTTTATCCATTTTGGTTTTATTTTTGTGAATAGTGTAAGAAAGTGGTCTAGTTTCATTCTTCTGCATGTTACTGTCCAGTTCTCCCAGCACCATTTGTTAAAGAAACTGTCTTTTTTCCATTGGATATTTTTTCCTGCTTTGTCAAAGATTAGTTGGCCATACTTTTGTGGGTCTAGTTCTGGGGTTTCTATTCTATTCCATTGGTCTATGTGTCTGCTTTTGTGCCAATACCATGCTGTCTTGATGATTACAGCTTTGTAGTAGAGGCTAAAGTCTGGGATTGTGACGTGTGGCCAATAAATTTAAAAATTTTATGTTTCCTAAAGAATGAAGAATTGATTTTCCATAAGCTGCAATAAGAAGTTCACCGGTGATAATATACGCTTTTATGGCAAATGTTCTGGGCATTATTTTTCAAAATTTCATGGCATCAGTGAAATTCTTCTTATAATTATCAGTATTACTGGCATCAATGAAATTATCAGTCAACATCTTATTTATTTTTAAGTCAATGTATTTAAACTTCAGGTAAAATAAAAAGGCTTTTTTTAAATTTTAAAATTTTGAAATTTAGTTGTGTGTCTGAATTTAGCATAATATTGCAGAAATGCATCAGTGATATTGAATAAATATTCAATTTACTAAATTCATCTAAAACAATGCAGTTTCATGTATGCCAGAAGAAAAAAATTCAGAGAGAAAATAAAGGATTTGCATGGTAAAAATTTGTAATCTTGTTTCATAAATGTATTCCATATATGATTAGAATGTAAGTTGCCCTTCAGTATCAAAATTCAGGAATATTTAAATTGTGTAACACCTTCATTTTGTATTTGAGCATTCCTATCAGGGGTGATTGTTTGCCTACCAAATATCAATTTTCCTCCCTTCTTTTAGGAGAAACTTTGATTTTATGCAAGGCAACAATCGGCCAAAATACAATATGCTTGTCTTATTCTCCCTTGAAGACAGGTGTCACTATGACATTAAATTCTACCCGAGAAACAGAGTTTGATTGTTGAATTTTTAGGAAATTTTTCTTTAAATAGGACTGACCGTTTTAAATCATGAGGTGACACTGAAGATTGAAGTCACTTTTAAGGGTGGTGATATCAAACAGGAGTTTGGGTGGCTATGATGTGCCTACCTCAAATCTCTTTCAAAGAGAGAAAGAAACCACTACTTTGTTTAATTTTTTATTTCCAGACAGCATTTCTAGCAGCCAAAAAATTTCCAAGTCATGACATACACAGACTGCATCATTCTTTACATAGATTTACTAGTCTTCATTGCTAAAATTTTTAACTATCCTACAATAGATTTAACACTCTAAAATACTGCCCATACCAACTTTGTGAAAATCAGGAATTCTAAAAAATGCTAATTAAAAGAGAACAGAGACCCCAGAAATAAATCCACACATGTCTGGTCAATTCATTTATGACAAGGGAGCCAAGAATATACAATGGAGAAAGGACAGTCTCTTCAGTAAATGGTAATAGGAAAATTTATTCCTTGATGAATTACAGTTTTTACTAATATGTCTAGATATCTTTTTTCTACACTTTTAGATTCCCTTTTATACACTGCTGCCTTTCTTTTTTCCCAGAAAGCAACATCATACAGACTAAAATAGTAGACTCTTGCCATTCCAGCTTTCTGCTGCATTTCTCTCTAAGCAAAGCTCTCTGTCCAGTTCAAGTTCCCCCTCCTACTCTTCATGCCTTGTAGAGTAGAACTCAAAATGTTATTTGCTTTTTATTTCCCTACATGCTACTTATACCTTTAAACCCAACTTGCGTTGCCCTAACTTGAGTGTGCAATCAACCTGTTTGCTGTTGGAAACCCAAACAAATAGTCAAGGTTTAAAGCAATGGCTGCATATTAAAAATTCTGCTGGAGACAAGCAATTTAGTATGCAATAATTTTGATAAAAGATTGCAGATATTTTTGCCTAGACTAACAACTACCTCATCAGGGTGCCTGCAATGTCCTCAGGCAGTATACTTCCCATTTGTGACTCATGGTTTCTTTTATATTTCCAATTGTTACAGACACTGCAGTGTTTCCTCCACTGTGTTCCTATAAGACTTTGTATTTTACATCTTACTTTATTTTATAGAAACCAGCTACTATATTTCTATATCTCCTCAGAGACTATAAGCACCCGGAGGGTACAATGGTCTTATCCATCCCTGAATTCAAAGCACAATAATTATGGAAACTAATCATAGTTAAAAACTTTCACTGATCATTATTTTGTATACTTAATTCAATATGTATAAGCGTTTGTCTTATGAGAGGCTGAATATAAATCTGAGGACAAAGGATCCAGGACAAGTTTTTTGGAGGCAGAAATCCTAGATATTTCTATTGTGTTAAGATTGCGTGCTCAGCATTCAACATAGGCCATGCTGTGTGAAGCTTTAGTTTATTTATTTTCTCATAAAAGTGAGATGTGTATGGATATGTTCCATGTATACTGAAAAAATGTGGATTTATTTATAGGATATTTGGGTTATGTTTTTAAATATTATTTTTAATATTAGTTCTGATAGTTTGTAATCATCTCAACTGAACAATTATGAACAAGTTTCTATTACCCACCTGAGTCTCATTCTTCAGAATACACTTGTGCTATGTTGTAAAAACTTAAGCTACAACAAGAAAAAAAAAACCTTTAATATATCTTACACAAAGACATTTCCATGGATGGATATTACAGAAGATATTTTGAAATCCCTGGTGACTTTCAAAGGCGTTTAATATTAAAATATTTATTAAAATCACTAGTGAAAGATGCTAACAATCATTTAGAAATGGAAAACTAAAGGGAAAATTAGTAAGTGTCCCATCTTAAAGGGTTTTCTGAGGTGCCTGGGTGTCTCAGTCAGTTAAGCATCCAACTTCAGCTCTGGTCATGATCTCACATTTCGTGGGTTTGAGCCCCACATCGGACCCTGAACTGACAGCATCTGCTTCGGATTCTGTGTCTGGCTCTCTCTGTCCCTCCCCTGTTTGCGCTCCGTATCTATCTCTCTGTCTCAAAACTAAATAAACATTTAAGAAAAGTAAAGGAGTTTCAAGGGCCTTGTGACTTACATCTATTGGTAGAAATCCATGATAATGAGTAAATGTAAGATGAGTATGTAACTTTATAAACACAATAATTTTCCCTGGCAAATTACTTGGTTCTGCATTCTTATAAATATTCTTGCATCAAGATGCCAACAAATGGTCATCAGAAACTAAATGGACACACAAAAAGAAAGAAAGAAATAGAAAGTAAGTCTATTAAAGGCAGATGGCACAAAAATAATGCAAGCAAAAAGACATCTTATCAGCAACTAGCATATGTGTGGCACCAGTGAAGCTTTTTTCTTTCACTTGATACAACAATCTCATCAGTCATAAACATAAAACCCAATTCTTGCAGTAGACAATCTTTGCTTCTCTGTGAGAGTTAGATTATGCAGTTAAACTAATGCTTTGTTAACTACATTCCCACTGCATGAGTCATAACACCTGTATATTCAGGCTTAAGGAAATTCTTGCTTTTTAAAAAATCTTTCACCCGGCTAATATAGCACAGATGGTCTTATCCCTAAGCTATGAGTATTAAAAATAAAATGCATTAAAGCATTAAATAAAATTATTTTTACCTCTACTGTTTTCTTGAGCAGTTGAATATTAAATCTTAAAAATGTCAAGGATATTAGAAAGGAAAATACTATAATTCATTACATACTAACTCTCTTTTAGGTTTATAACATAAGACTGCTTGAAATTTAAAAGAATTTTTTGATCCTATGACCAAAACACTCCTAAATACATGTAATATTTTGTTAGACAAATGAACATTCTAGCATTTAGTTGAATCATTAACATGTTTAACATATTGTGAAGGAAAATGTGATTTATATCTTAAATAAAAGGAGCTATGGTCATTAAAGTATAAAATTTAATTTATTAATTCATGGCATAAAATATGAAGGAAACAATTCTAGAATGGCAATATGGAACTGGAGATCTGGTTTCTCCTTTCATCTTTGAGTCTCCTTTGATTTTCTATGAACATGTTCACAATTCATTTTAATTATTTCTACAACTTTGAGCACCTACTATGCCCTGGAAGCTGTACTAGAACTCTGTTGCAAAATAGTATAAACCACAGCATTTGCAATCAGTAGTGCTTACAATACACCCGTATTTCAATACACACAGAGAATTATATAGTAAGTGTAAATGAATGGTTCGGCTTGTTAAATTATGTAGGTACCAAGAGTTGGAAGAAATCAGGAAGGGCTAGTGGAGATTGGGAGATGTTCTACATTAGATGGTTTTAAAACAGGGTCTTGAAAGAACAAGTATATTAGAGAGAACTTGAGCAGTTAGTAAGAATAGGCAAATAACTACTAATGCTGTGATCCATAGAGTAAAATAATCAAGCCTATTCAATTTAGGTAGATCTTGCATGTAGGGAAAAAAAAGGTAAATTGGGGTAGAAGAATAAATAAGGACCTAATGTAAATATCCTTGAATTTACATTATATAATTTATATTTAATTTTTTAGGGATAAAGGCAATAAAGACTTATTAGGTTTAATACAGAAACATACTTAACGTTGTATTTTAGAAATCTGTAACTATCACCTCTATATCTATCTATATCTGTCTATATCTATATCTATATCCATATATAGAGAGTACTTGATATAGGATATAACTTCCAGAATGTTTAGCAAATTTAAAAAAAATAAGCATAATTACTTTTAGCTAGAAGGGAGATGAAGAATTCCCATTCAGTACAATGAGATTGAAACTGCAAAGAGACAGTTTTAGCAGAAATTTCCAGTTGCATCTTACTCCTCCCTGGTAACAGAACCCAGATTTTAGATGAGGCAGCAATGTGACTGGATAAAAGAATACACTGCCCAGCCTCCCTTGCAGGTGGGATGAGGTGTTACAAATGAAATGTAAGCAGATGTTGTGAGACAGGACTTCACATAGAATTCTTTTGAAAGGAGGAGATACATGGCATGGTCCCTTTTGCTCTTCATAGTTCCTCCTTCCTGCTGTCTGTAGTGTGCATGTGATTCTGAAAACTCAAGTAGTTATTGTTCCCTGAAGCAACTTTAATGATTGATGCCAAACGTCAAGATAGAATTTGGAGTGATTAGTAGGTACATATGAGCTCTTGATTGCCTACATTTAGAATACAAAATAAATCATTATGTGTTTGTGCCAAAATTATTTTGAATTTTCTTATCTGATGCTCAAACTGATACTGATAAAGGATATAAGGTGAAATTTCAAATAAAGCGCTAATACTCTAATGCCAGATCCTTAGAATAAAGTCAAATAACTTAAATAAAATTTTTAAGAAATTCCCCATTAGAAGAAAGTTGGTTGTAACGAACTCTTTGTGCCTCAATTAATTGTGCAAATTACATATATGCTGAGTCAGAAGACAAATAATAAGATGAACTTCCAACAACAAAAATAGAGGCAGAACATTCTAAAGAAAGAGGAATTTCTCAGAAGGGCACACAGATCTATGGCTGACTTTCCCCTGTTTATTGGGTATTGTCTGATGCAGGATACAGACTGCCAACCTATTCATATGATCACATAGAAATTTTCCTTAATAATTTATAATGGTGAATTATATTATCAGATTTTCTTAAAATGAACTAATCTTGAATTCCTGGAATAAAACAAACGTATAATATATTCATTAGTTGTGTTTTATAAAGGGCCACTTAATACTTTTTTCTAACTTTTGCTTTTCTATTCAATGATATTAAAGTAATCAGGTCCAGGAACCTAAAACTCAGGAGAGCAGTTGTCAGTGAGAAACCTAAATGACTATACTGCTGCATGACCTAAATATTTGCCTTGATTTCTGGTTATAATCTCTGGTCATCCCATAACTGCTTTCTGAATCACATGTGTATGATCCATATTTCATGTAGGCAAACTAAATTTAAGGAACTGAACTGAAATTTGGGCTGCACCTGTTGCTGGAGAGAATTTATAGTACAGACTCAGCCAGATTAATTGCCCCCTTAAAATAATATTCTTCAGAGGAATGTGGCAAAGTTCATAATTTCTACAATATCTCACACTATTCACCATTTCAAAGAAAGACAACAACATGACCCATTTGCAAGGGAAAAAAGCACCAGAGAATAAACATGAAATAACCCTGAATTTGTAAATATCAGGAAAGAGTTTTAAAGCTGTGAATACATCTGTGTTCAAGGATGTAGACTATATTACGGTATTAACGAAAAGATAAGAATTCTCAGCACAAAAATAGATACCTTAAAACAAACCAAACTGAAAATGAAAAATGTAGTATATAACAAAATATTCACTAAATAGGCTTATGAGCAAAGTGGAAATGGCAGAGGAAACAGATGGTAAGCTTGAAGATTGATAAGTAGAAATTATCTAATTTGAAAAATATAAAATGATCATTGAGAGAAACAGTGTCTCAGGGACCTGTGGGACGGTATCAAAGGTCACACATGTGTGTAATTATAGTCCCAATAGAAAGCAGAGTGTGGTTCTGAAAACAAAAAGCGGAAATGTGGATATAATGGCTGTTTGGAAAAAAGGATCCATTTATATAAGTTCAAAAATTTAACAATTCAGAGAATATCAGACTGGAATAATAATAAAAAAAAATAGGAGCGCCTCGGTGGCTCAGTTGGTTAAGCGTCCAACTCTCAGTATCAGCTCAGGTCATGATCTCACGGTTTGGTTTGTGAGTTTGAGCCCCGTGTCAGGCTCTGAGCTGGCAGCACTGAGCTTGCTTGGGATTGTTTCTTCCTCTCTCTCTGCCCCACCTTCCTCTCTCCCTCTCTCTCTCAAAATAAATAAACATTAAAACAAACAAATAAACCACTTAAGTACATCACAGCCAAACAGCTAAAGAACAAAAATAAGGTGAACAATTAGAAAGAAGCCAGAGAAAAATGATGCATTGCATATAACGGAACTTGGTTGAATATTCAGAAAATAGTAAGCCAGAGGAAGTGAGAAAATAGTTTTAATTTCATAATGAAAAACTGTATTGTCAATTATAGTTACTTTCCCAAGCCTATTTAATCCATTATCCAGCTGAAATTTCAGACATATTAAGTAAAATGCAAAAAAAAATGTTATATGGCCTTTTAAGTATCATAAAGTGTATCTAAATATAAAATATATTAAAAGAATTGAGAAAACAAAAAAATAAAATAAAAAAATGAAAACATAAATTGCTCGGAAATAAAAGTTAACCTAGCATTCTATAACTGATAGGAAGACATGAGTCTACAACTAAAGAAAGACATGAACTGAAAGTAAACTAAACTTTTTTTTTTCCACCAAAGGACACGCAATACAACAAATGCTAAAGTACAGTTCTGACCCGACATGAAATGCAAAAAAGAGAAACTTGAAGCACATTGGAAATATTAATAGGAATGAAATAAGCAAAATTGTAACAGTGTATTCTGAGATTTAAAATACACATAGATGTTGAAAGTTTTCCTCATTTTAGGAGGAGCGGTGAAACATGAACTCTATGCTCTGATGTTTAATGTAGATGCTGGAACCTTTAAAAAATAGACAAATGAGGTAAAAGAAAAAACAAACATTTTTTCTGGAAGTTCCCCACATTCACCTAGAACTTTTTATAAAATCCATAAATCAAGTTAAAATACATTATAACTATTAAAATTACAGGAAAACCTAAGGGAAAACAATATGTGCTAGTATTTTGGAGATGATACTAGTGATGGCTTTCTTCTGGCATTTCAGTTGATACTTCAATATGTATAAAGTATTAATCAAAGTGAAACATCTTAATAAGAAAGAATAAAAATAATTTGAAAAAGAGGAATAAAAGTGTTTTAAATAAAAGACCAAACATGGTGTTTAACTTGCCGAATTACATCATGCTCCATGTTATAGCAAAACCCCAGAACAACTCATGTGAGTTCAAATAATTCTACCACCTGCTATAGGACAAGTTCATTCTCCTAATGGCTTTGCTATTGTGGGTATTTGTTGTTTACCATGGTTCATCTATATGTTTATTAATGATAAAATTAATTCTATATTTTTTTCTGTGGCTTTGTTGATAGCCTTTATCTGTTGTCAGTAGATTTAAGATCTTTATTTTCTCTTTATATTCTCCAAAATACACTGGAAATTGGTTTATTCTGAAAAAGGTCTGTGATTAAGTATTTCACTTTTTACTACACCTAGTCTAGTTATTCTCGACAGAATTTGTCAAGCATCTGCCTAAGGGTGAATGGTGTACTAACAGGGTCTCATTCCAGATGGTTATACTACACATTTTAATACAGAATCTTCATTTTCTGTGCCAGTGCAACCAAATTATGTTCCTAATATTGGACTATTAACTATGAGAGATCTTCAATTTGATGTCTGGATCACAGATCATAATATCAGTGTAATTTTCTACAACAAATTGTTCCCTCATTTTTTTTCCCCATAAGCATCTGCTGCCTTGAAAGGATTACATTAAGCTTTAGCTTGGATTTCAAGTTCAGGTTTGCTGTGTACAATTTGCACTGCTTTGAACAGCTGGCTATCACTTTTGCTTTCCCATTTCCCTCACAGTTGAAATGATTTACCACCTGTAGATGCATCCTGTTTCTTCTGTGTTCATTTGTTAGGTTAATTAACTTTTACTCTTTTTGCTTTTTTTTCTTTATACAAGTCTTAATAGTTAATGCAACCATAAACAGCTAAAGGGTGTGCATCGCTGTACAAAAAAAAAAAAAAAAGCATAGAGAAGTCCATAAATTGTGTGAATTTTTCAGAAAAGCAAACTAGCTTCCTCAACTAACAAATATTATATTAAAGCTCAGTCATTTCATACACTATTCAATTTTGATATTAGAACATATAGACTATCAGTAAACCAAACTTTTGGTCAGAAAACAATCTGTGTCTTAATTTTTCCCACAGAAACATCTGCTTCATTACCACAAATACAATCAGGGAGCCCAATTTTAATTTCCGACATACCCCTAGGTTGTGATATTTTCCTGGTAGTTGTATGTTCGATCTGCAGCCAAAAATGCTTTCTTCCCAATTTCCCTTGCCCCCCCCCCCTTTTTTCTTTTTGCGTATCTCAGTGACCATGGTTCCTCTTTCCTTTAAAACAAATTATAAACTCTAAAATGGTTGAGTCGTGATGTTAACAAATAAAAATGTTATTTCTGAGAGACAGAGCACAAGTGGGGAAGGGGCAGACAGAGAGGGAGACACAGAATGCAAAGCGGGCTCCAGGCTCTCAGCTGTTAGTACAAAGCCTGACGCAGGGCTTGAACTCACAAACCCTGAGATCATGACCTGAGCCCAAGTGGGACGCTTAACTGACTAAGCCACCCAGGCACCCCCTCACTGGTGAACTTCTTATTGCAGCCTGCGGAAAATCAATTCTTCATTTTTCAGGAAACATAAAATTTTAAAATGTATTGACATCCCTCCTGGCATTCACTGTAATCTTGGTAGACCTGACTTCCATTTTGTGGTGTCTGTGCAGGTTTGTATCGGTGGCAGGTAAATATTACCTAATGGAAACACACTGGTATGACCCCCTCACCCCCCTCCAAACCTGCTGATTTGTTCCTCCAAGGGTGCTTTGTAATTCTACCTTTTTTTCTTTTTTTATGTCTCTGAGGGGAGTTTAATTCTCAAGAATTTGGGATATGACTTTCAGGAATGCAGACTATGGTGACATAAAGTCAAGTATCTTTTCTGTCTTGGGAGAATGGTTAGAAGAGAGCATTGTGGGAAATATTTTCATTTCCTGCCATTGTTGCCCTATTTCATTCCCTGAGGTTTGCCTTAAAGCAAATAGCAAAACTTTAATATTCTACTTCTTGATGAAAAGAGTATGAATGTATTTTATTTTGAGGTTTAAAAACCTTTACAAATTTAGGGGTGCCTAGGTGGCTCAGTTGGTTAAGCATCTGACTCTTGATTTTGGCTCAGGTCATGATCCCATTGTTCCTGAGTTTGAGCCTGTGTCCAACTCCACTGACAGCATAGACTCTGCTTAGGATTCTCTCTCTCCCTCTCTCCCTCTCCTGCTTGCACTCTTTCTCTCTCAAAATAAATAAATAAACTTAAAAAAAATCAGCTTTCACAAATTTAAAGGGATATTTAAGAACTGCCTTTAAGCTAAGACTTCCAAAAATATAAGAAATTTTCTTAAATCTTTTATGCACAGAGCCATAAAATGAACTCTCCAGCTCATCAAAAGGAGTCAGCCAGCTTGTTGACCAGTCATCCTTAGCAGTGGCCACCTTGGAGATGCTTTGTGGATTGTTTTTCCCTTTTTCCTTAGTCTACTCCTCTGGCTTTTCGATCCTGCCCTCAGGAATTATTTTCTAAATTAATCATTGGCACCGAGTTTTTGACCCAGATTAAGAAAAAGTTAATATCATCAATATGTTTCTTTTATGGTTTTCTCTTCTGATACTTGATGAATCCATTTTTCTCTCCAAGAAAAAAATCTATAATTATATATTCCATAACGAAGTTGAAATAATGAACAACTTGATATTTTCTAAAATAGGACATGTAGGGGCATACACTTGACCATCCAGTTCTAAGATAGCTCTACAACTATAAGTGAAAGGGTTTCTGGGACATAAAAATAAGCATAACCTCAAGTATTGTAAAACTAGTAATAGTGCAAACTGGAGGTATTATTATCTAGCAAAAAATATACAAGTAGCCACTTCAAAAATACCAGAAACTCCTCTTTTTTTCTACTGTCTATCTATGTATCCTAAATCCCACATGTAACATCTCTTTTATTCCACTATAAAAAAAAATAAGTAACAGTGAAGAGGCTGACAGGATTGTATGATCACGTATTCCTGCTGACCAGGGGGAATTGTGGGTAGATGTACAATTGCTAATGTTTTCCGCACAATTTAAAGCAGTACCATTACTTATCTCAGTGTTCTAGGAGAAAATGGTAAAACAGAACAAAAGTTTGAAATGCACAAATCTCTAGCAAACACACACAAGCACACACACTCACACACAATGCTTAACATATTTTCACCTCCATTGTTTTGCCATATCTTCAACTTTATAAACATTTCTGTTATTAAATCACTCTGAATGAATGAGCACTGATGGTAAGAGTTATGCGGTCTCTCCCCCTGAAGCATACATTGCAATTCAAGGCAAGGTAATGTGTTTCTTAGCATTCCTTTGCTCTGCGGCTCTTTTCAGATTTCCATTGATGTGCAAAATAGAAGAAGAAATAGAGAATCTTATATTTGTCTTTCACAAACATGCTGCTCTTATTGTTTTGAATATGGAATTTTAGCTTTGAAAAATGGGCAAAGAAAGAAGTATAAAGATTGAAGTGGAATTTTAAAATAGCTAATGGTTTTACAGTACCATTGTGAAAACTCTAGGTGCAAAAGATCATTTCAGCTAAAATGTGAATATACAAGTGAAAGAGCTAGAAGAATATAGGGGGGCAGGAATGAGAGCAATTTAGATGCGATAATAAGGATGCCAATGAGTAATTTACTGAAAATTTCATTTTAGGGATTCATTAGCATGATGTATGAAAGCATTGATCTGATGTCTGTTTGTAGTAAGCAATGTTAAAGCCCAACACATCTATAGTGAATAACTGTACCTAACATAATCACCAGATTTTATAAAAAGAGGTTATCCAAAAGGTTAAATTACTTGGTTAATTTCATATAGTTATTGACAGAAATGAGAATAGAGTATATATTTTCTGACATATTTAAGATGATCCATATTAGGACACTATGGAAAAGTGGCATGGTATATAGCAAAAATAGCAATTTCATAGTTAATTTCTATGTAACAACAATCATCATCATCATCATCATCATCTAACTAGGAATTCCAATCGCAATAATAATAAATTGTATGTAAGTTTACAATTACTAGACAACTAAAAATATGTATTTGTAAACCCAGATGTTTTAGGTTTGAGAGATTAAGCACAGTTCTCATTATGGTTACTGTATATACTGTAAACTAGAGTGAATTTTCCTAAGGACTAAATTTCCAGAAGGCTTTACTTACACCAAATTCCACTATCCAATACTATAATTAAAATAATAATAATAATAATAATAATAATAATAATAATATAATAATATTACCTTAAAAACTTTACCTACTTATTATTACATAAAATGCACTCATGGTAAATAAATTAATGTTAGAAAATACTTATTTCCCTCATATATGTCTTCCTCTGTATCTTATTGATATGTTATACTGATTTAAGCAAGAAATTGAAATGGATTGGACAGAGATAGAGAAAAAATAAGAATTATATACAAAGTTCTGTGTTTGAAAACTAGGGAATAAGAGTTTTGTCAAAACTAGGAGACAGCATATAGGAAGAAAAAATATCACTTTATTCTATATTTCCAGAAGGTCCTGCTCAAACATTAGGTAAGTGCCTTTTGATACCTTCTCCAACAACCACTCATTCATCCATCCACCCAATCATCCAAATTCACTGAGAATTGAGCATTTATATGTTGTTTCTGCCAATCAATTTAATAGTGTGTAAATATTTGATGTTTAAGTTTATCATATCAAGATTGTTTATCAATCTTTATATGGTTTAAAATGTGGCATTTTGAAGAACAAATATTGTTAAAATGTCTATATGACCCAAAGTCTAACATTTAATGCAATCCCTACCAAATACCACCAGCATTTTTCACAGAGCTACAGAAAACAATCTTAAAATTTGCATGGAACCACGAAAGACCCCAAAAAGCCAAAGCTATCTGAAAAACAGAAGCAAAGCTGGAGGCATCACAATTCCAGGCTTTGAGTTATTTCACAAAGTTGTAGTGATCAAGACAGTATGGTACTGGCACAAAAACTGACACATAGATCAATGGAACAGAATGGAAGATACAGAAATGGACCCACAGCTATATGGTCAACTAAGCTTCGACAAAGCAGAAAAGAATATCCATTGGAAAAAAGGAAGTTTCTTAGACAGTGTTTGGAAAACTGGGAAGCAACATGCAGAAGATGAAACTGGAACACATTCTTACATCATACACAAAAGTAAATTCAAAATAGTTGAAAAACCTAAATGTGAGAAAGGAAACCATAAAAATCCAAGAGAAGAACATAGAACAGTGAAGGAAACAGTGCACAGTGAAGGAAACAATGAAATGAAATTTAAAGGCAATGAAACAATGAAATTTAAAGGCAACCGACATAATGGGAGAAGATATTTGCAAATGACATGTCTGATAAAGGGTTAATATCCAAAATCTGCCAAGAACTTACCAAACTCAACATCCTCAAAACAAAGAATCCAGTTTAAGAAATGGGCAAAAGACATAAATAGACATTTTTCCAAAGAAGACATCCAGATGACTAACAGACACTGAAAAGATGCTCAACGTCACTCATCATCGGGGAAATACAAGTCAAAACTACAATGAGATTCCACCTCATGCCTGTGAGAACATCTAAAATTAACAACACAGGAAACAACAGATGTTGGTGAGGATTCAGAGAAAGAGAAACCTTCCACTGTTGGTGGGAATGCAAATTGGTGCAGCTACTGTGGAAAACAGTATGCAGATTCCTCAAAAAGTTAAAAACAACTACCCAATGACCCAGCAATGGCACTAATAGGTATTTACTCAAGGGATACAAAAATACTGATTTGAAGAAACACATCCACCCTGATGCTTATAGCAGCACTATCAACAATAGCCACATTATGGAAAGATCCCAAATGTCCATGGACTGATGAATGGATAAAGAAGAACTGGTATATACATACAATGAAATATTACTCAGCCATCAAAAAGAATGAAATCTTGCCATTTGAAACAAAGTGGAGGGAGCTTTGCTTATCATGCTAAGCAAAGTAAGTCAGTCAGAAAAAAACAAACATAAGATTTCATTCATATGTGCAACTTAAGAAACAAAACAGATGAACATAGAGGGGTAAAGAGAGAGGCAAACCATAAAACAGACTCTTAACTATAGAGAACAAACTGAGAGTTGCTGGAGGGAAGGTGGGTGGGGGAAGGATTAAATGTGTGATAGGTATTAAGGAGGGTACTTGTGATGAGCACTAAATTCCACTCCTGAAACTAATACTATACTGTATTAACAAAATGGAATTTAAATAAAAACAAGAAATGTGGTATTTTGATATTGCAAACACTCCTTTTACATTTCCATGTGGCTTCACTTATATAGAAATATACTAACATAAGGGATCCAGAGGTTCCATTTAGGATCCTTCCAGGTCTTGGCTCATCTCTCTCTTCATCTGGCTGTTCATCAGTATCCTTTCTCCTATCCTTTAATAAACTGGTATATGTAAGTGTTTCCCTGAGTTCTGTGAGCCACTGTGGAAAATTAATTGAACCTGTGAAGGGATGACTTTAAGTGTGTTTGAAAAATAATGGCAAAAAACACAAAAGTGTATCTTTTATTTACACAAAAATAAAAATATAATTTATACTTTTTTTGGTTTTTTAGAGTTTTAATTTAAATTCTAATTAGTTTACATATGACTATCAACTTAAGATTTTAAAAGTATGGTATTTTTAAGTTGAATCACTATGGTGCACATTTGAAAGATACCATTTATTTTTTTTTAAATCTGAAATCAACAGTCATCAAGGTCATTTTATTGTAGTTAAAGAAAGTGCTGCATGACTATCTAGATTTCTTAAACCAAACACAATATGGAGTATATGCTCATATACACTCATTGGTACCACTTCAAGGTATTATGAATAATTTAAAAAATACGACTTTTATAAAACTATAATTTCCATGCTCTCTTTTCATAGTTTTGATATTTTTCCCTAATAAATCATTAAATGAATAGAATTTAGCACACTGAAACAAGATCAATTATCATTTATTTTTCATTGTTCATTATATCCCTCATGTTAAAATAGGAGGCTAAGAAGACAGAATTCTGCAGAGACCATAGCTAATACAAACTGCATGAAAATTGCATTCCAACAAATTAATAAACTTTGTCACATAACTACATTTTTAAAAATCAAAATTAAAATAAAAAAAAATGAAAACATAGACCAAGCCTGAAAATCCCTCTTGAAAAGCCATGTAAGCAAAACTAAATCTAGTTTATTTCATGAACAAAAGCAAAACTTAGGTTATTTCTTATAAATGCCTCTGATAATCATAAAAGATATTTAAGTCATCTTCCTAAAATGGCATGAAGTAATCACTTCTAAGCAATTATCTGCTGTCTGGAAATCCCCACTGTAATAACCAATCATTGTAAAGGTTAAACAACTCCTGCATTTACTTTATGAGCGATCCTGTAACATCATACCTCTGAGCTTCATAAAGTATTGGGAGAGAAAGCTCCCAGCATGCACATTATTTCTTACATGCACAGTAAACTCATTAAGTACTATTTTACTAATCTGATTTTAATTTTTACTGTTTTGGGATTTTCAGCAGTTTTCATTCTGTCCTATTCAGGTTGCAATTATTAATGGTGATAGTGGTGGTGTCTGTGTCAAGGTTATGAACTGTTTACAATACAATGTTTCTAATGAATCAATCCAAAATAAGATGCATTCTTATTTCTTGACATATCCTTCCTCCCTTCTAAACATGAATATCTGTAGAATTCATAGAAGTAGAAAAAGAAACTAATGTTGTCTAAATATACGTATATATATGCATTTACATGTGTATAGATTTACATCCATATATATATTTAAATATAACTTCTATTCAAACTTCTTAGAACAGTTTATTTCCTCTTTAAGGATTTTCTCATTTTCTTCAAAGAAATGGTTTTATTTTTTTCTAAGTAACTATTGTTTCAAACTCAAATGTAGGTGTGAAAATTTTAATGGTTCTATGCAGTTACCATAGACTTTTACAGCATTTGTGAGAACTATTTACTAATAAACTTGTAAACCACAACTATGCTCTTAATATAGATCAATTCATCACATATGAAATAAACAAATGAGATGAAGAATATTAGTTTTGTCTACTCATTTGTTACTTAATTTTAAAAGATAAAATCTAATGAGAGTAAATGAGTGGTAACTAGTTGCTTAAATTATTAAGCGTAATGAAGAAAAAGTAGGCCTATATATTTAATAATGCTTAGAAAAAAGTATCTAGCTATAATTTAATAAAAAATAAGTTTTATATTTGTAAAGCAAGCAAATTGAGGTGTTACATTTAATAAAAGAGATATGTTTTAAACGTAGTATTTGTGAAAAATTTGTTTATAATGAGATAATGTATAAATGAATGAAAACTAAGAAATTATAATCATATCAAGCAAATTACTGTAAAACATTCAAACCTGGAAATTTATTTAAAGTCAATAAAATAGCTATCAAAGACCTCTGAATAACATCCTCAATAGTTTTATAATTGATTTTTTTTAATGAAAATTCCTTAAAAGTTAAAAGTTAGGATTAGCTTATCACCATATATACCTGGTTGTTTTAAAAGATTATGCCTACACTTTGTTTTTTTGCCTCATTATTGGGCTATTTTGTTTTAAAACATAAATTGACAATACAAATGTTTTGAAACAAATACAGCTCGGTGATGAGTTAGGTCATAGACAATGATTTCTTCAACAACTGCTAAAAGAAAAAGTTTAAAAACACTACGTTCAAATTGAATGATATCTTTGTTCTTTCAGTTAAATAGTACTGTCTTCCTTTTTGAAAAATTTATTTTTAATCACAAATTATAGTTAAAAACAATGTTTTGGGGGAACATAAACTGATTGAGCCTTATTTGTTATTGAAATGACAGTATGTAATAGGCTAAATTGTATCCCCCCAAAGACTGATTTCGTGCCCCTTAGGATCTGTGAACATTACTTGATATGGTAAAATGTGTGATTAAATTAAGGGATTTTTTCTTTTTTTTTAATAAGCTTCAAGCCCAATGCAGAGCCCAACCAGGGCCTTGAATTCATGACCCTGAGATCAAGAGTCGGTCGCTTAACTGCCTGGGTCACCCAGATGCCCCTAAATTAAGGATTTTAAGAGAAGGAAACTTATCCTGGATTATCAGTTGGGCCCTAGATCCAATTTCTAGACAAGTGTCATTAAACAAGTGAAACAGGGAGATGAGACTGATACAAAAGAGAAGGCAACGTGAAGATAGTGGCAGAGATGGCATAAATGTAGACACAAAATAAGGAACACTCATACAGGAAGCTGAGAGAGACAGGAAATACTCCCCTTCCAAAGTCTCAGGAGGAGAATAGTACTGTCCAAACTTTGGTTTTGGACTTTTGGCCTCCAGATTGTGAGAAAATAAATTTCTATTATTTTAAGTAGCAAATTTTTGATAATTCCTTACACCAGCCTAAGAAACTAACACAGAAAGAAAACTTGCATTTTAGCTAGCTGATAGTTTGAAATTAAATAGTATTGTGGTTTTTAAAATTTATGAAAGGGTTTGAAAGGATTGTAAGATGGAAGACCAGTGGTGGTATAATTAGGGTATTAAGTTAGCCAGTCTACTGACAAAATGAGAAAGAAAATTATTATTAATTAGCACAAATTAAATCATTTTGTCTCTAGGTTTTACACTTGATCTAGAAGTTTTCAAGTATGCATATTTGACAATAGAACTAACCTGCTTCCAAGCAGTAACATGAAAACTAAGGCTTTAAAGTTTAAGCATTCAAGAAGTGATTAAAAAAATTGAATTGATATCAGGAATGAGACATTTTTCTTAATAGCGTCTTATGAATTTCATGTTGCAGATGTGGCCTCAAGTGTTTACAGTATGTTTCTTACTTGTTTGTGTCAGTAACTCCAAATATTTGCCAGTTTTTCATGAATTCCAGGGCAAGGATTACTTTTAATGCCTCTCTTCGTTAAAATTTCTTTCTACTTCTTTGGCAAACTTAAATATGGTGGTTTAAAATCAGGTGGTTAATAGGATGCTCTTGCATTTTCACCATGTTTGTAATCGCACCAGTATACACATGGGTTTTTGAAGCTGGTCAAGGTCTGAATATTAAGAATGAAGAAAGATCCACTCACTTTTATACAAGGCTGTTGAACAGTCTGAACATGACTCAGTGAGACAGGTCAATCTTCCCTGGTATTTATTTCTCCTTGAGTCCCGTTCACTTCATTTGTCAGGCTTGTCTCAATGGAATTAAGTCCCATTCATTTTCAATAGGTTGATATTGCTTTTCACTGATGGTCATCCAGAACTTTTTCTATCTGCTGTGTACTATAGGCTCACCTGTATTCATCTTATAATTTTTAAAAAATCTTTCGAAGCATGAGCAAGGAAAAAGTACTAGAATTTTCCATGGTCTGGCTCCTTCTTTATTTTTATTCAACGATGTGAGATAGGGTAAGTGAATTCAGGATTTCAAAACATACATACAATATATGATGTCTAGACACTGCTGTGTGAGTAAAGGAAATTTCAGAGCACAAACACTGGCTTGTCTTGTGACAGGTAACCTACCTACAGACTGACAGTACATAGAACTCCCATCCTGTAACTTAATACGCTGAGCAATAAGGCAGAGAACAATAGTGTCTGTTGTTTTTGTATCTCCTCCAAGAAAGGTTTGTAGTGTCACTCTGGCTTCATAATATTATTATTAACAATTTTTCAAATGTACCACTTTAATAGAAATCATGGGGCATTTTATTTTTGAAGACTTTATCCCAATATATTTTTTTTCCATTTTGTTCTCCACAGCATTTATTTATGTACTGATTGACTTACTCATTTCTCAATAGGTGCATCATAAAAATTATCACTTGTAGATAAAATATTAAACATTTTAATGTAAACGTATCTTTAATTTTCCCAAGAAATAACTTTTCTTCATTCTTATGCTGTTGTCTTGGCTTGATTGCTTATAATTTCTTGCCTGGAATAATGTTATTAGTGTAATTAGAAAATATTCTACATACCTCTGCTCTTGCACTTAATCTGAAATTGCCTACAGAATTAACTCAGATTATCTAAAAACAAAGGCAACACTATAATCAATTTTTAAAAAATCCTTGTGATTTCACCAATGTCACCAAAATAAAACCTCAAATTATTTGAAGGAAAGTCCAGCCCATTTTATCATGTGGTACATACTTAATGGGAGAGGAAGAAGCAAAATTACCTGTGTTCACAAGTGATGTGATCTTATATGTAGAAAACTCTAACTTCCACAAAATAATTGTTAGAATGAATAAACAAATTCAGCAAAGTAGGAGGATACAGAGGAACACACAAAAATCGCTTTAATTTTTTTATACTCTCATCATGAACAATGTAAGAAGAAAATGAAGAACACATTTTATTTACAATAGTGTTAAAAAGAATAAAATACTTAGGAATTAACTGAGGCGGTGAAAGCTGTATATAATTGTGGTGGTATTTTTTTCTTACCCATGCTGTCAATCTCTGTCTTTCGACTGGCATACATAGATCAGGTACATTTAAGGTAATTAATTATTTATTGGTGACACTTAGGTCTGCTATTTTATTATTTATTTATTTTTCTTGGGTTTCTTGTTTCTGTTTCTCTTTTCTTGCCTTACTGAAGGTTACCTGAATATTTTTTTAGGATTCAGTCTTGTTTTATTTATAGTGTTTTGAACATATCAGTTTTTATACTTTTGTAGTGGTTGGTCTGCTTTATATACTATTCGTACACAACTTATATCAGTCTACGGGTGCAAACATTTTACCCAAATTTGAAAACCAAAGTTGTCTCTAAATGAGACCAGTGATGTTTCACAGGCCATGAGAACCTCCATTTTTGCCTTGATGCTAATGTTCTAATCTGGGAAAAACTCATGTGTTACAGTACAAATGTTCATATACTCCTCATAAAACATTAATTATTTACTCCACAGGTTTTTATTCTTTGATTTTTAGTATAAGGAATCCCCTACATGCTACTTACATGCCAAATTTTGTCATACATTTACACAAAATATGAACACAGAAATATGCCTATATTTGCTTTATGGTAATCCTTTTGGAACAAATATTATAATTCTTAAATATATTCTCTCATGTTTTCAAAAACATTCCTGGGATATTTCAAGATATTAGTTGAAAATGTGGTTACTTTAAGTCATCTTCTTAAAAACAACAGAATTTCCATTGAAATAAATATTCTTTACTTTTGTTGCTTTCTATATAGTGCAGACTTCAAAATCACAAATGACATAAAGGTTTGCTGATATGTGTTTTAAAGACATGAAGATTTTACAGTTATGGAAAATTTCTTTAATATATTTTTACTGTATTAAATTAAATTAAATTAAATGCAATGGTGAATATATAAATTAAAAAAAAAACAGTTTACAAATTGTAAAAAGTTGACAAACAGTATAAAATCCAGAGACACAATCAAGGAATGTTTAGATAACTTACCGACCCTATTAATAATTCTTTCTTTTCTACATAAGATTCATTAGCTTCTAATTCTGATAATAAAAAATTCTCCAGCAAAACCATACTCAGATATCACCTCACGCCAGTCAGAGTGGCCAAAATGAACAAATCAGGAGACGCTGGAGAGGATGTGGATAAACGGGAACCCTCTTGCACTGTTGGTAGGGATGCAAACTGGTACAGCCACTCTGGAAAATAGTGTGGAGGTTCCTCAGAAAATTAAAAATAGACCTACCCTATGACCCAGCAGTAGCACTGCTAGGAATTTATCCAAGGGATACAGGAGTACTGAGGCATAGGGGCACTTGTACCCCAATGTTTATAGCAGCACTCTCAACAATAGCCAAATTGTGGAAAGAGCCTAAATGTCCATCAACTGATGAATGGATAAAGAAATTGTGGTTTATATACACAATGGAATACTACGTGGCAATGAGAAGAAATGAAATATGGCCTTTTGTAGCAACGTGGATGGAACTGGAGAGTGTGATGCTAAGTGAAATAAGCCATACAGAGAAAGACAGATACCATATGGTTTCACTCTTATGTGGATCCTGAGAAACTTAACAGAAACCCATGGGGGAGGGGAAGAAAAAAAAAAAAAAGAGGTTAGAGTGGGAGAGAGCCAAAGCATAAGAGACTGTTACAAACTGAGAACAAACTGAGGGTTGATGGGGGGTGGGAGGGAGGGGAGGGTGGGTGATGGGTATTGAGGAAGGCACCTTTTGGGATGAGCATTGGGTGTTGTATGGAAACCAATTTGACAATAAATTTCAAAAAATAAATAAATAAATAAAATTAAAAAAAAAATTCTCCAGCAATAATCACCACTGTGTGTATAGAAATTACATTGATCAGTTTTTCAATGGTTTTAGACAACTGTTATTTGGGGGAAAAGTTTACAAACATACAAACAACTACAGCAATAGATTGTAAACAATTATTAAATATTTTCATTCTGACATTCAGTGTATGATGAGTTATCACAATGAAATAAATGCTCTGTGCCATTCACTTCCTGCCTTCATCAATGGGATATTTCTGGATAAGGACGTATGGGGACTCCTAGAGGTACACAGCCTCCTCAGTACAGCCCTCTCCTGTGCCAACAACATCAGTGTTCATCTATATATGCGTTTAAATGTACTTCGAAAGTTGAGTAGTATGAGGAATAGGGCATAGCAGGAGGCCGGAAGAGGAAGAAAACTGATCCCTAGCAAAACCTGACTGGGGAGAAGGTATTTAAGCCCAAAGCCTTGTTTTGGAGATAAAAGGGCACAGATCCATCAGAAGAGAAGAAAGTCAAAAAGAACTTTTATCCATTCAGTTCTTAGGGGTCACCTGGGCCCAACCCCCACCTTCTCTCTTTCCAACTTGCTGTAAACTATAGAGACTCCATGGAGTCTTGAAATTTAGGACCAAATACTAAGGTACAGCAGAACTTCCCGGTGGTGTGGTGGCATCAGTAAGCTGTCAATCAGTCACAGGACAGGCAGGACACAGACCCCCTCCTCTGGCCATAAGCAGCTTCTGCTGTTTATTCCAGCATGCCATTTAAGCATTACCCTTCTCCCTGAAGGAACGTATTGGGAACAGCCTCGCGCTCTACAGTTGCCCTTTTGACATTCTTAATTTTTAAACATAGGGCTCTGCAAATTATGCAGCTGGTCTTGAGTATTGACCAAGAAAATGGGGGCCAAGGGAGAAAAACAGACATTCAAAGATCAATCAGAACCTTGGAACAATACAGCAGGAGACAGTGCTCAACTGGGCCGCAGGGCGGAGGGGGAAATAAAATTAAGTAAACAGAAGGTTGAAAAAAACAAAACGAAAATGAATACCTGCTACCAGTTACTCCAAAGTGCCCTTTGCCACCATGTAATGTTTCAAGTAAAACAGCTCAGAGAAAGGTGAGCTGGATGCAGAGGCAGCAAACATGACTCCAAACAGGGAGGAGTCAGGTGTGACTATGGGGACCTGCAGAGGAACAGGGTTTGGCCACTGAGCCTCATGAGCTGCTGACCCAGCCACATATCTGACTGCAGTCAACCAGACCACCTGTTCAACCACGGGACCTCAGGTTTTTGTTTAGTGTCATAGGGGCAAATTTTCGAAGTCTGCATTTTTGCTTTACTGGCAAAACCAGAAAATTCACAGTTTCAGGTTATGTATAAAGACAGCACAGCGTCCACGATGCCCTCTGTTAAGGAAAAGGGTTTCTCCAGCACACTGATCCATTCTCAGCTGCCTGGCTATGTTCCCGTGGGCACCTCCTCTCTCAAATATGACTATTCAAAAATCGGTCCTCACCAACTGCCTGGGAGCGACCCCTCGGGCTTGAAAATTTAGCAGATCTGTGACAGTAGTCTACACATTTTCCTTCTTGAATCTCTAATGGTCAGTGTGGGGAAGAAAGGGGGAAGCCAGTCAGAGATGAAAAGTCTCAGCATTGCTTTCCTGACAAGAATGTCCCAAGGGAGCCTTTAACAAGGCGGGTGTAGAAGGTGGAATGTGGCCCCTTACACAAATCCTCCCATGTAATATTCACCCCACCAGAAAGCCAAGCACCTCAACTCGGAGCCTTTATTAATTTAGGGCTGCGGGACAGGCACCAGGTTCAATGGGGGCAGAGCTTTGCTTTGCCCATATGTCTTGGTATAGCTTTCCAAGTTTGGGAAGGATCAATCACAGGAAGGAATGGGGATGAAAGGCCAGGAATTCAAACTTATAAAAAACTTTCTAGAACTTACATCCATTACCCAAAGGGTTCTCTGCATTTATCCTGCAAGAGACTGGAGACAAAGTAAAGAATTTTCTTATTTAAACACTTGACACTAATTCTAGCCCCTGCTTTCCAAATCTCTGGTCAGAACTGTCCCCTGGAATATGACTCCTTGCTGGGAGAAACACATTTTCCTGAAGTCACTTATCCAAAAGAGATGCTGGGTGATACATATACAAAAGCCAAAATAAATATTAATGTACAAAAAGCTTTGTGAATTCATTAAAACCACTTGCTTGTGAAACAGCCCCGAGATCCTGCTGAGTCCCACCAAGGGCAGTGTTAAGCCCAAGGCCAGGGGACTCCCAGAGCTCAGCTAAACGGGGTGAGGTAGTGTGTTACTGAGGTGCCATCCTGTGAATATGTGGGATCTGAGGGCCCTCTCCCTCAAATCTTCTTTGGGGGAGACCCCCTCAAAAATCAAATAAGAACGTAGCCAACCAGCCCCAAGGACTGGGTTCGAGAATTCCCCTGCCACCCAGGGAGGGCCTGAACCAGCTGCTGTCCAATAGTGCCTCCTGGTGGGGGCCGAATGACAGATCAGGATAAATTCCAGCAGGTCAAAGGTGAACTGCCAAAACTCATGCCCAATTAGCACAAAATAAGTAACAGCTTATCTTACTGGGACAGACAAAACACACATCCCTCTACGTGCTACCAGTTACTTGGGTCTCTTTAATTCTGAAGGGCTCACAGTCCACCACTCTCCTACCTCATAGGGTCTTCTCATCTACACTATGGACCAAACACACTCCCAGGTGGGAGAGTAGATGTAAATGAGGGCAAGGCTGCTGCTGTCAGAGACATCCCCACCGCTCCGGCAGGACACTCAAGGTCAATGGAGATAGCTAGATGCCAGGTGACTGACTATATCAAAGTGGTTCCCTGTCCTTTTTACCACACAGGGAAGGCCCGACCTTCTGAGCCATGACTCCATAAAATTAAGTTTCTTTGGAACTAAGGAGACAAGAAGAACCTCCCTTCCTGTCCATCGAGGGGCTGTAGGGTGCCTCTTCTGGCTGGCAAGGATTCATCCCAAAGCTTTTTACCTAAACAGTAAGTTTGTTCTGAGTTTGGATTTAGCTGTCAAAAGACTTTACTGTCCAATCAGCAGATTAGAGCTTTGGAACAAGCAGGCACCTCCAGCCCATCTGCCTTTTCCCAGATGAGCGCTGGGCCTGCAGTCTGAGGTGAGCTGCCCTGCTGACTAGTCTTTTCTGAATGACTGCATTCCCAAAATTCTGTCTCATAGCTGGTGTCCCAGTTGGAAATCTGGAAACAATACCCACAGTGAAAAACTCTCTCTTACCTCCTTTATTCAGGGAGGCTGTTGGTTGGATTCATAGCAGCATAAAACCTATCAGTTAACTTAAACTTGAGAGGTTGGGGGAGGTGATCTAGTTAAAGCCAACTGCCTGACAAGATCCCCAAACCAGCCCCAAAAGAACAAAAAAACACAGCCCTTGATGGGCAAGAACAGGTAAGGAGGTAAACATGATAGGGCCTCTGCTTCTAAAAACAGTAACAGACCATGGCGCTATTTCTTCTTTTTTCTTCCTTACACATAAGACAGAACAGAATTCCTAAGAAGACAAAATTAAAACTTCAGTTGAAGAGGGAACACCAGCCATTAGAAAATCAGAGCTCCTGTGGCTGTGCTGGGATCCAGTCAGCTGTCCAGGTTCTTTTCTGCCTCTTGGCAATGGATAAGGTACAAGAAGATCTGCTCAACGGTGAAGTCAAGCAAGAGGCTGCCTTTGTTCCTACCAACATGCTTGCTCATGAGGTTAAGGGTGGAGCTTTCAGGGCCACACAAGCAGCAGTACATGGGGGCCCCTGTGTGTGTTCCCAGGTGGTCCTTGATGGTTGCATGGCCTTGGAAGGACTTGTGGCACTCTGTATACCGGTACAACCTTTTGTCTGTGTGGATCCACCGGAGGTCGTTGAACTCACTTGTGTGTGTAAACCTTTTGCCACAAAAGGTGGCAGCTGCACTTGCTGTTCTCAGGCTAGCCCTGCAAAGCCAGCTCCTTACTCAGGAACTCCTCCACTGGCAGCTTCCACTTCTGGACTGCTGGGTGCCATAGCTCCAAACCAGGCCATTCATCAAGGCCAGTGTTGTATTTGTGCTGCTGACATGGTAGCCATACACAGCCTCCCACTCAAATCCCTGGTTGCACAAGTGGCAGTGGAAAAGTGTGTCTTCCAGGCTTTGGTGCACAGCTATGTGCTTCTTTAGGAGATGCCAATCCACAAAGCTTTCCACACAGACAGAGCAGGAGAGAACTAAAATGCCGAGATGGAAGAGTGTGTGCCATATGAGGCTGCACAGGTTAAGGTAGTGCTGGTCACAGGTACTGCAGGCCTGGCCCTTTCAAATTTAGAGTGTCGAGGATGTGGCCCCGGACCACGTGGAAATCTTTGGCCGGTGCCTTCCCTTCCCACAGGCAGCACATTTCAACTCTTAGAGGCTACCCCTGAAGGCAAACCCAGATTCCCAGTCAGGGAATCATTGGGGTAGACAGCAATGTTGTCCTCAAATGTTTCATGCCATCAGTGAAGGATCAGCTGCCACTTAGTTTCACACATGTTGCAATGAACTTAGTTTCACACATGTTGCAAGAGAAGAAGAAAATACCAATGTGGGACAGAACATAGGTCACTTGGGAGCTTTGGTCCTAGCAGTTGGTCTCACAGAACTTGTACTTGCCTGTCAGTCGGTCCAAGTGGTCCTGAGCATGCTATCACATCAATTGAATGTTGTGCTCTAGAACTTTCTTGCACACCTGGCAGGGCATGGCCTTATTCTCTCATAATCATTCTCTCCAAAAGTCAGCTCGTTGTCACTATCATCACTCAACTCAATCATCTCCTAAGCTATGCCTGTCTCTCCAGTGGGATCTTCAAACTGCAAATCATCATCCCCTGGGTCCTTTGGCTGGACCTCATCCATCTTCCCAAAGCTTGGCTCTTTGGAGTGGTTGTTATTGCTCACACAGGAGTTGGTTCCAGTGGTGACTATTTGCATTGTCAGGAGTGACTAAACTATTTTTACTGAAGTCTCCATTGCTCAGAACTTAGTATGGATGGCAGGAGCTGGTGCTGATTTGGGTGGCCATGCTGAGGGTACCTCTGACTGGCTGTGTCATACTAGGAGCAGACATGAGAGGAGAAAAAGCATCATGGTCATCTGTGTTTGGTAGCGGTGGCTGCTGCAGCAGACACAGGATATAGTTAGGGTCATTGGCAATATTTCTGTCTTCTTTATAACTTCCTCCACCATCACTAGGTAACACATAGTTCCTATTAGGAGCAGAGTGCTCCCCACCATCCAGAGTTCTTCAAGGGGACAGATGGGTTCTGCTGAGCTACAACTCTGGGTACCACTGGTGCTGGTCCAGCGCTTGGCTGCAGCAGTGCTCTCTAGGTCAGGAAAGGTGGAGTGACAGGCCCAGAAGAGGCCCTCCATACCCAGATACTCAGTTACCTCACAGATGACTCCAGTGTTGATCATGTCTGTCAAGAGCTCTGATGTGTGGACAAAGCCCAGACTCTTCTCAAAGTTGACAGGGGTGATGAAGTCCACCACCTAGGTCCTGGCAGCATCAAGCCCCAAATTCAGAGAAAGGTTCTGGAAGTATCCAGCTAGCACAGCTTAGTGGGTCAGGAAGAAGCCGACCACAACCACAATGGTGACGTCGCACATGATCTACCAGATCTGACACTCACTGAGTTCCTTCAACAGTCTGTTGGTGTGGCTGCTGCTTTGCAGTTTGATCCTCATGCCCATCTTGGCTCCTCTGAAGTTGCCCCCTTATCAGCATGGTTTGTAGGGTTCCCTTGGGCCTGAGCAACGTCGCTGCCGCCTCACACAAAAGCTGTCCCGCCCTGACCGGCCCGATTCGGCCAGAAGAGGGCGCCATTATATTCATTATTTCTTAAGTGATAACTATGTGTGACCGAAAGGCGTGCTGCAAATACGATCTCTCATCTTTTCTCCCTAGCACACTCATCTCTGGCCTGGATACTTGTAGGAGCTTCCTAACACATTTTCCAGCTTTGTCTCTCATTCTACTCCAAGCATATTTCTCTGTGGCTGCCACAGTAATCTTTCTTAAAAAATAAAATAATATGACTTGTTCAGTTAAGCCTATTGTTATCTTCTCCTAGCACTTAGAATCAAAATTCTTTTTACATGTTCTACAGGATCGTATATGACCCGAGTCTTATTTATCCTCACAGTGGCCCCTTTGACCATTCTTTCCTTTTGTTTAACATACTGTCATCACACTGGTCATTTTCCATTCTTTCTCAGCTTAGAGAATTTGGAGTTTCCCAAGCCTTGGAGTTGTTCTCTCCCCAGCCTTTCACAAAGCGTAAAATAAATAAATAAATAAATAAATAAGAAGAAGAACAAACAAAATAAAACAAACCACTTCATCTTTTACCATAAATGTCATCTCTTCAGAGATTATTTCTATGACCACCCCCTATAAGACACAGCTCTTCCCAAAGCTTCCTGTTACTCTCTATCATAATGACATAGTTGTTGCTTAAAGTATTATTAAATATTAACTACATATTAGGTATTCTTAATACTTGATAACTGTTATATTAATAGTAACTGTTTTTGTCTCCATGATTTTGTTCTCTGTTTTGAACCAGACCAACAAGACATTTGCACCACCTCTCTCAGATCTTTTTCTTGTGAATGATGTTATGTGTGAGTTGGAAAGAAGAAAATAAAAAGATCCTTACTGAAAATGGGATCTCAGATTTTGTTCTCTGGAAACTTAAGTTCCTTAAGAACTTTGTGAATAGAGAGCAGAGACAAATGAATGCCTCTGAGGAGAGAAAAGATTGAATAGGAGGATCGGTGATGATTTATTCTAGGTCTGATGGAGAATGGTGTTCCCATGACAGTAATACCCATATGCCAGTACCTTGCAAAGACCTGGGGCAGTGGTTTCAACTCCAGATAGATAGTTTCATGTTTTGGTTTGAAATGTTCTAGAAAAGACTGGTGAATGTTAGGATGCACATTAGCAGCAGCATATCAGAAAACCTCAAGGTATTACTGAGCATGGACGAGGAACACATCAAAGGAATCCATGATAGGATAAAGATGTGGCAATTATCCAGTCTTTTTATCACCACAGTTGTATTGTTGTAAAACCCTAGAGAAAAGAGCATGATCCGAATAATACATTAGTTTCAATTCCCTGCCCTCATTAGAAGATAGGACCTCAAAGTCAGTTTGAATATGATTTCAAAAAAAAAATGTCCTTTTGTTCTCATATCTGAATATTGTTGGGTAGGATTTACATGGAAAACCTAAGTATTTGCTCTTCTCGCTGTTGTTTATTATCCATGTGGTCAAGATTTACAACTGCTTGAATGAATGTTATGTACCCAACATCTAATAGACTTACTGATACAGAATAGGAACACAACATGTATTTTTGTTAATCAGTTAATGAAATGTGATCCAATTTGCACAGGAGAGAAAAGGAAAGCTCAATGAGATAAAATAACTTGGCCGAAATGGAACAGCTATTTAATACTCGAGCCTGATATTTGCTTATGAATCTTGAGCTGTTAGCCACTATGCGGAAACTTCCTCTGTATAAGGAAGAAAACAACCAAAAACTGGTAGTCCTGGCATCTAGCATTTCTAAAAACAATGCATCATGCAAATAGATAGAAAATGAGTTCAGATGAGTGTTCTGAGAGGACCGAGGAACTTAGAATATCATAAAACACATTTGGAGAGGTTAATCAGAGGTCAAGTTGTTTTTCTTTTTTCCCTGAAAAATGAAACTCTTAAGAAAATACTGGGGAATTTAGGTAGCATAAATCATGCAGCAAGTCGTACAGGGAGCAAATTTGTGGTTGTGGATTAGCTACTATTGTTTACACGGTTTGAGTTCAGCAGGAAAGCTAAGGAAGAATATTTGGGGGCTATAGTCATTTAAGAGTCACAGTGAAAATTAATTACCTTTCAGGCTCTCTATATTATTTTCTGTTTTTTTTTCTATACCTTCTGTATTTGTTTCTTTTATAATTAATATCAAGATTTATCAAACATATTTTATTTTTCAATCAATAAATTGCAGAATTACACTGCAACTATGCCTATCAGTTGATGCCTACAAAATAAATTTTACTGTATACAGTACAAAACCTTCCAGAAACTTCTGTTAGATTATTTCTTGATACACATTTTATTAGGTGTTAATTTTGCCATTGACAAATGAATATAAATTAACATTTTTCACCTTTAAACCTAAGTGCCTATAAGGATAAGCTAGAGCATCATTTTCTTCTGAGATCGCTTTATCACCTATTTGAATAGACATTATATTATAGTAAAAATAATTTTCCCAAGAAAAAGGAATTTTTCTTCCCAATGTTGAATAAGTCAATAATGATTAAAATAAAGTAGAAGGGCAAAACAAAAATCCAGCTTTTATAAAGCAACAAAGTAATGGCTGATAGTCTCAATAGGCAATAAGATGATCAAAAAGATTCAAAAACTGATGAATATATAGTATTTGACAGAATTGAAAATGCAAACTTTGCCATAGAACCAGATATCTGATATTGTTTCAGGAGGCAGGAACTAGCTCCTGCATCACGAGTCTATGCCACACAGGTAGGAGAGCTGTTCAAGTGATAAATGTGAAAAAAGACAGAAGTAGCACTTTCTTACAGATCCTAACAGGTGTAACCAAAAATTCTGAAAGAAGTTTAGTTTAAGAAGCAGTTTCAAATGTCTCCTACTGAGTGAGGAAACCTTTGTGGTTAGTAGATAATTGGTGACTGAAGTCCTGGGAGTAAAAAAAAGACTCAATAAACTTTGAGCTTCATGTGGACCCTTAAGTCCCGTTTGAGCCTCACCCAATTCCACAGAAAGGGTGCCAACTAAGTGCATGTCCTCTTAAAAAGCACATTCCAATTAATGCAGGTTTCCATATTTAGTGAGAACATGTAGAAGTTGAAAAAAACGAATCAAAATCATGCCATATTTGTGGTAATATGAGCTAAATGGACAAATTCTGTGAAATAAATTGCAATTTTTTAAACAAAACATCTCATTTAAAGAAAATCAAAATGGTGTTTAGTTAACTTTATCTGTTCTGGTTATATATGTAAAGTATAAAATGTTAAATAATGAACCTAAATTCTAAATAATCTACTAGGATGTTAACATGGAATCCAACACAAGAAAACCACAAATATCATATATACTCTTTCCATTGTATTATTTTCTTCACACACACACACACACATACACACACACACACCACATGAGCTCACACACACTTAAACAGATTGTCTGGACAATTAAATTAGCTGTTTATAATATCATTCAATTTTCAGTACCAAACTTTTTATTTACATATCATCAGTTTTCAACATATTTTTTCAGTTTAAGTACTGGCGACAAATCACAAGTATACTTTCATAAACCAGAGATTTCAATTAGGAGATCTAAATCTTCCTCACAATACAAATGCATTTTGCCATTCTTATATATAACGGAAATATTTACTTAAATTTACTAAGAAAAAGTCATTTTAATGGTATTGGTTAAATAATTATTTCATTAGTGAATTATTTAATTTTTAGCCAATTTCCAACATTCAAATTTTAAAGGAACACTTGAAGGAATAATTAAGATTTCCTTGTTGAGGAACCTTGTTAAGGTTTCCTTGTGGTTTCCTAATCAGCATGGCATTAGCTCATCAGATACTGATATCAATCAACTTAGTTTCTTTTCTGAATTGTTTTTTTAACTGTTTCATTAAATAAAATACTAATAAAGGTTAAATAACAACGGAACAGATCTTCACAGATTTATAATCAATGAAAGGCTGACATCACAATATATAAAGATCTTTAATAAATCAAAGGACATAATGAGGCATTACCAAAAGGAGGATATTCAAATGGTTAATAAACACATTAAAAGGTAGGCGCCTAGGGGCTCCTGGGTGGCTCATTTGGTTAAGTGTGCAACTTCAGCTCAGATCTCATGGTTTGTGAATTTGAGCCCCACATCGGACTCTGTGCTGACAACTCAGAACCTGGAGCCTGCTTCAGATTCTGAATTTTTAAACAGGTGGTGGGTACCTAAACAGTAACCAGATAAATGCAAAATAAAATTACCATGAAATATTGATGACTACCCATAGAGATTATGTATCTAAAAACCTAGAGATAGTTATAACTAAGTGTTGTGTGATGAAGTGTGTTCTCGTGTGTATATAAGAACCTGTAGGGGCGCCTGGGTGGCGCAGTCGGTTAGGTGTCCGACTTCAGCCAGGTCACGATCTCGCGGTCCGTGAGTTCGAGCCCCGCGTCAGGCTCTGGGATGATGGCTCTGAGCCTGGAGCCTGCTTCAGATTCTGTGTCTCCCTCTCTCTCTGCCCCTCCCCCTGTTCATGCTCTGTCTCTCTCTGTCCCAAAAATAAATAAACGTTGAAAAAAAAATTAAAAAAAAAAAAAAAAGAACCTGTATACATTTCTGGTAGAAGTCTAAATTGTTACAACTAACTTGAAAAACATCCTGACATTATCTACCAAGTAATGAAATTTGCGTATATATCAAAGCAATTCCAAACTCAGATGTGTGTGTGTGTGTGTGTGTGTAGATTTAATTATGCATTTCTGCAGAAATCCTTATTTTTTGATTGCCAAGACTTGAAAAAATCCAAATGTCCATCAATAGTTTGATAGAAAAATAAATGCTTATATTTTTTTAGTGAAAGATAGTAAATGTACTTTAACTTTATGCAACAAAATGGTTGAAAAAATAGTGTAGTCACATGTAAAATTCAAATGTTAGGATTCAACTTAAGCAAGTTTAAAATGAACCATAGTGCTTGTGGTCAAAAAGATAGCAGAAAGATGAGGAAAAATCAGTGAATAAAGACAATATCATTAAGCTGGGGGTGGTTCTAGGATTCTGGCAATTTTCTCTTTCTTGATTTGTGTGCTGACTATATGAAAAATATTTTGAGAGATCATTGACCTTACATTACAGTTTTGTGAATTTTTAGAAATGGTGTGTAATACAATCATTTAAACAGGCACAAGGATAATAAGCTAGGGCAGAGGGATGAGAGAGAAGAGAAATAACTTGGCATTTGGGAGGAATGCATTTGAATTAATCCTGAATTCGGCAGGCAGATGTGAGTCTAGAGAAATATGTGGGCTATATGGTGGTGAGATTTGCATTATGTTACGAGATTTGGATTTTATCTGGAAAAAATCAGAAAAGCATTGAAGAGGAACAGGATCTATTTTAGATTCCAACTAGCCATCCTGGGGTATAGATTATAGACTGAAGTTGGGTAGACAAAGAGCTGATAGAATTTATATTAAATAAAGGGCATTTAAGAGCACTGAATTCTAAACTATTTTCTGGAAAGAAAATAAATGAGAAAGGGGAGATGACAAATACAGTTATTCTCCTGAAAAACAAAAGGGTAAGTGTCGAGAAGTTTGGTGAAAAAAAGTTGAATCATTTTAAGAGAAGTATGTAAGGAAAAACCACAGAAGTATATAAGATTTTACTTACAAAGTGGTAAGTCTGCAAAATCTGAGATAGCAAAATTCTAGGTGATGCCAAAATTGAAGGTATAAATGAAACCTCTATTGCTGGATCAGAGTAGAAGATAATGGTATGAGTGTGTGTGTGTGTGTGCGTGTGTGTGCATGTGAGCTAGAGAGGTATAGAAATAATTGTTAAATATGTGTATATACACAGATATGGAAACATAACAGAAATGTTCTACTTCTGTGTGCTCAGATGGTCTATACAGCATGATACCTCAAGAGAAATAAGCAATCTTTGCACTCAGATCTTGGTTTCTAAGTAAAAGGATCAAGAACTATTTGAATGAATGTTCGATTCCAGGGCTGAGTAAGGGGACACACATCATAAACCATAAAATAAGGAAGGTTAAAAAAAACAACACACCAACACACTTGGTGTTGTTTGCTGGGATACCTGAAAGAGTATCCCAGACTAGAAAAATTAGAGCCACAAGATTCAATAGAACTGTATGAATTGTGACAAAAGAAATATCTTTAAGTCCATCCTGGTATAAAAATGTTAAATAAATGTTAGATAAGGGAAATTTATTCTTTCTGAAGAATTCCAAATAATAAATGTATAAGAAATGAAAGAGAAACTCACCAGCAGAATAGCACAACAATAATTGCTGTAGCCAAGATCCAGTTATTTTGTGAAATAGTAGGTGAAAACTTAAGAAACAGAATACATGCATAGCCTCAAAATATCTCAACAGAAATCATTTTAATTACTATGGTGATTTTATCACATGTCTACAAATTATAGGGTAACCCTCTCTTCAGGAGGTGGAGGTTAATTCCCCCACCCCCTCAGCCTTCAGCATGACTTGGACATAGTGACTCGCTTCCAACAAATTGAGTATGGCAATGGAAAAGACAAATAAAATTGTTATGGCAGACACTTAATCAAGAGATCAAGGTTAATGTCACCAGGGTTAAGACATGTGGATAGCGGGTAATTCCTGATACAATTGTTTGAGGTCACCTGTGGTATTCTTCCTCAAACCCAGAATCCCAATCTACTCATGAGAAAATACTACCTAAGCCAAAATTAAAGGCAATCTACAAATACTGAGCATTAATTTTCAAAAGAGTCAAGATCTTAGAAATAAGAAAAGAATGAATGGTCACAGGTTGAAGGAGAATATGGGGACATGAGAAATAAATGCAATGCAGTAACCTAGATTGAGTCCTTTAATGGAAACAGTAGTAGAAAATGGAAAATGTGAGGAAATAGCTATCATGTTTTTGTTTAATAAATGTACTTTAGGGTGCTCAGTCAGTTGAGTGTCTGACTCCTGCTTTCGACTCACATCATGATCCCAGGGTAGTAGGATTGAACTCTGCACTGGACACCATGCTGACTTAAAAAAAAAAAAAAAAAGGAATTTTAGTTGTATAAGATGTTAACATTGTAGGAAGCTGGGTGAAGAGTACAAAACTCTGTACTATATTTCATCTTCTATAAATCAGAAATTATTTCAAAGTGTTTCAAGGGGCTCCTTGGTGGTTCAGTCGGCTAGGTCTTTGACTTTGTCTCAAGTCATGATCTCATGGTTTGTGAGTTAAAGCCCTGCATCAGGCTCTGTGCTGACAGTGCAGAGCCTGCTTGCAATTCTCTCTCTCTTCCTCTCTCTCTCTACCCTTCCCCCACTTATGCTCTCACTCCCTCTCTCTCAAAATAAATAAATAAACTTTAGAAGAATAAAAAATAAACAAAAAGTCAAAAAGTGGACTTTAAGAAAAAGTTTTCCAAAATAATTTTTAAAAAATATTTAAAAAATACATATGTACCTGTGCTTTTCATCGAGGTGACCTACACCTAGTTTACATTTTCACATACTTAAGATCCAAAAAATCAATGAAGTTGGCAAAAGATTACTTTTTATAATAAACTTTTACATATACTTTGATTTTCTTTATTGAAATAAATTCTATCCGCAATTTTTCTTCTTCAGTATAGACAGACATGGAGTGTTTTAATTTTCAGGCTAAGATATATTCTTAGTGAAAATCTGTTTTCGCTGTTATAGTTAAAGGATGATTTCTAATCCTACTACCTGGAGCATCAGAATTTGCACCAATATCTATTTTTTTTTTTAAGGAAACTCTAACCCCAACATGGGGCTTAAACTCATGACCCCAGGATCGAGAGTCGTATACTGTGCCAACTGAGCCAGCCAGATGCCAGGTACCAAAGTTTAACGGGTGAATAGTAATGCAGATTACTACAAAGGGAAAAACCTATTTCTTATTTTTCATATCCAATCTTATTTTAAAGGAGAGAGTCTTAACCTTTAAGGTGATGGAAAATGAGACGGCGCTGATGATTGATGGAGTCCCTTCTATTGTAATACCACACACTGTACCTTCTAAAAGGAGACATTTCTGAGTGAAAGGGGATACTATCAATTATTTTGTCAGCGCATCAGGCATCAAACTGGAACTTTCTCAGGCAGATTAAGAGGTTAATCTTGAAAAAAATTAAAAAATAAATAAATGTGAGACAAAGGGAAAATGTCCCTTTGCGCTTTGTTGGCCTGAACTTAACTTTTAATTGAGTTGTTTCTTTGGAGTTGATCCAGCAGACGGTGTAACTCAAGGTAACCTTCTGAGTTATTACATACATCCATTTCATTCTCGCATAAACCTAGTTTACAGAAACATTAACTCATCATATATAATTATATATGTGATACACTAAATATTCCATATATATATATATATATATATTAAATTGTATTCATAGGCAAGTTGTCTCTTTTCTCCTGTATCTTCACAATTAGAAAATATTTTTTATTCTTGATTTCTGAGATTAACATTTCTGAACATCACAGAAGTGATTATATAAAGAAAATTATAAAATAAAGAAGACAGAATATTTAGTACGAAACTATTTGGAACCAAAAATAAAAGATTAAGTAAAATTCTGGATTATAGAATAAAGTTGAACTGGAAAGAGCAAATTCAATGTAAGTACTTTAGAAGTTGACCAGAAAGGCAAGGTAGGCCAAATCTACACTTGCCATCTTTGTTACAACTGACATTCTCACTAGTTTGATACTTACAGATGCATAATAAAGCTACAAAATAACTGCTACAGCTAGCTTCACTGGTGACACTAATCAACTTGGGTTCTACCAAGGAAAGCTAGTGGAAATAAGAACACTGAGTGTCTGAATTTATCCCACAAAGATTTATGGGCTGTTTCATTTTTAAGAATAAATATTACATAGCATAGATTTTATTTGAGAAAAAAAAAAAAGAGGAAAAAAGAGAAAAAAAGATCACTAGCATCTTTCAATCCCAGAAAAGATTTATATCCATCACATGCTGACACAAGCTAAAGTATATTAATTATTCTCAGGATACTGTCAATTTTGAATAATAACAAGACTGTATATAGTGTTTCCTTTCCATTTTCCACCCCATCTTCTGACAATGAATGGAGAGGAATAAGATGGATTTAGAAGTATCAAACAGGGATTTTCTACTGAAGAAAGAACAGCAAGTTTCTACTTAAGGACTGTCGTTTTTGGCTCTGGGGCAGAAAATGTAGAAGCAAAGAAAACAGCCCAATATATAAACACACGAAGTTCAACCCGAAGGCAACTCTTTGACCAGTCCTTATTGAAGTTTATTCATTTATATATCTCAGCAAAAGAATTTCAGCAGCATCTGGCATTTACTAACATAGTGTATGAGCTTTCTGTTGACATCTCCAAGTGCCATTTACGTTTCTTTTTATTTTATGTCTTTATAAGTTTAGAAATGTCTATAACTTGGTGATTCCAAATGAAATAATGTATGTGAGCACACAATTACCAGAGGATGAGGACAATAAGGAATAAGCCAACATTTTGTTATAGATACAGTGTTGAAAACTAAAAAATTGCGGGTGCCTGGGTGGCGCAGTCGGTTAAGCGTCCGACTTCAGCCAGGTCACGATCTCGCGGTCCGTGAGTTCGAGCCCCGCGTTGGGCTCTGGGCTGATGGCTCGGAGCCTGGAGCCTGTTTCCGATTCTGTGTCTCCCTCTCTCTCTGCCCCTCCCCCGTTCATGCTCTCTCTCTGTCCCAAAAATAAAAAAAATAAAAAAAAAAAAAAAAAAAGAAAACTAAAAAATTGCTACATTCCTTTAAATAAATCTTCAGTTTTAACAATAATTTATTCACAACTTTATAAGCCTACATGTATTTATTAGATAGTAAACACTTGACCAATGCTTTCTGAAAGCATTTCATGAAGATATTAAATGTATTTTCTAATAAACTTTGTTTTTTTTAAATTTTTTTTACATTTTCAATTTATAAAACAAAACAAAACAAAACTGAAAAGTAGTGCAGGGTTCCTATACATCTCGCGCCCAGCTTTTTCCTGTTATTAGTACCATTTGTTAGAATGGCACATTTTGTCATGAATGGAGCAACAATGTTGATACCTTATTAATTAAAGTACAAAGTTTATTCCAGTTGTTTTAATTTTTAACTAATGTTCTTTTTCTCTTACAAGATCATATTTAGGATAAAACATTACACTTAGTTATCATGTTTCTTTAGGCTCTTAGCTGTTACTGTTTCTTAGGCTTTCTGTGTTTTTGATAACCTTGAGAGTTATAAGGAGTTGTATGTTGTATGTCCCTCTATTGGAATTTATCTATTGCTTTTCTCAGATTAGACTGGGGTTATGGGCCTATGGGTTTGGGGGAGAAAGAACATGGAGTAAAGTGCCATATCCATCCATCCTATTGATGTTGAACTTGATTGCAAGGTTGAGGTAGTGTTTGTCAGTTTTCTTCACTATAAAGTTACTTTTTTCCCCCCTCTTTCTATACTATACTCTTTGGAACCACTATGCACAGCATACACTGAAGGGCTACAGGCTTATGCACCCCTTCAATCAGGGCAAGAGTGTGGAGGCGCATCAAGCCTGTGGGGCTAAGATTTAAGAAAAAAAAAGTGTTTGCAGCCTGGGAAATGGCTGGTTGAGAAGCAACAAGATAGACCAGGAAAATCCGATATCCTTTGAAATGTCAAAGCTGAAGACAACCTGACCTTGCCTGTGGATCAACATGTTTTCCCACTCTGTAAATGTTTAATCTAAAGTAGTAAAGCAACCCCCTTCCTATGGATGTATACACTGCCCCTGTGACATATGCCTGTACATCACTGCCCTGATTGTATTGTTTCCCCGGAAATCTATGAGCATGCTTTGTTCCTGCCTTTGAAACCACACTTTCCTGCATTCCTGCACCCCTTGAAATGCACTAAGATTCTCAATAAGAACTGGAGAAGAGCTTTGCTCTGGATCATCGCCACTAGAGCGCTAGGCCCCCTGGCCCTCTCCTTTCTCTGATTCAAGAGTCTGGAGTAAACTGTCATCAACTGCCCCGGGGTTTGCTGGTCAAACCTGGCACAAGAGTATCTACATTATTTGGAATTATTTTACACAGGAAATACCTGTCTTCTCCCCCATTAACTGTTTTATTTAATCATTTCTTTATGACAGCATGGTTTCATATTTGTTTTATATCACTGACATTTCTACTGTCTTTTTAATTTAGCCTTTTTGCAGAATGCCATATAATTGGAATCACAGATTGTCTTTTCTTAGATTGACGCATTTTTTTTTTAATTTTTTTTTTCAACGTTTATTTATTTTTGGGACAGAGAGAGACAGTGCATGAACGGGGGAGGGGCAGAGAGAGAGGGAGACACAGAATCGGAAACAGGCTCCAGGCTTTGAGCCATTAGCCCAGAGCCCGATGCGGGGCTCGAACTCACAGACCGCGAGATCGTGACCTGGCTGAAGTTGGACGCTTAACCGACTGCGCCACCCAGGCGCCCCTTAGATTGACGCATTTTGAGCTTATCCATGTCTTTTTTAATTCGACTGCCCCCCTCTTTATTGCTGAATAATGTTATCTTATCTAGATGTAATTCAGTTTGTTTATCAATTCACTTATTAAAGCACAATTTGGATTCTTTCAGTTCAGGAGGATTACTAATGAAGCTGTGATAGACATCCACCTGCAAGTTTTGTATGTGGAACATGATTGCTGGATCTTCTGGTAACCCTAGATAAAGCTTTGTAAGAGACCTCTAAACTGTCTTCCAAAGTGGTTGTGCCGTCTTGCATCCCCAACAGCAACCAATTAAAGTTTCTGGTATTTCACATCTTCACCAGCATCTAGTATTGTCAGTTTTTGGGTTTTGACTTTTCTCATCAGAATGTAGTGCTCTCTCATCCTTGCTTTAATTTGCAATTCTCGAATGACAAATGATGTCGTCTTTTCCCATGATTATTTTCCATGTGTATATCTTTTTCGGTGAAGTGTCTGTATCACTTGCCCATTTTTAAATTGTGTTACTTGCTTTTTCCACTGTTGAGTTTTAGAGTTCTTTGTTTAATCTAGAGACAAGTATTTTATCAGATGTGTGCTTTGCAAATTTTTCTCTCAGTTGGTACCTTGTCTTTTTTTTTGGGGGGGGGGCGCTTCAGTTTCATTATTTTTTTTTAATTTTATTTATTTTTTTCAATTTTTATTTTTATTTATTTTTAATATTAAATTTATTGTCAAATTGGTTTCCATACAACATCCAGTGCTCATCCCAACAGGTGCCCTCCTCAATGCCCATCACACACTTTTCCCTCTCCCCCAGCCCCCATCAACCCTCAGTTTGTTCTCAGTATTTAAGAGTCTCTTGTGGTTTGCCTTCTTCCCCCTTTGTAACTCCCCCCCCCCCCCGTCTTCTGTTAAGTTTCTCAGGATAATGATAAAGACTAACAACCATTTCTTCTTCCATGTATTTTGTTTTTGTTGTTACATATAAAATTTATTATCAAGCCTATGATCAACATGGTTTTCTCCTTTATTTTCTTCTAGAAATTTTATAGTTCTGCATTTTACATTTAGGTTTATGATTCACTTTTTGTCCATTTTTTGTGAAAGGTCTGCATCTAAATTTATTTGCTTGCATATGGAAAACATTCCAGTTTTTCTAGCATCCTTGTTGACAAGTCTATTGCTATCATTGAATACCTTCATCAAAGATCAGTTCACTATATCAGCATGTCTATTTCTGTTATCTGTTCTCTTCCATCAATCTATATGTCTATTCTTTCAACAAAACCAAAACTATCTCACTTACTCTAGCTTTATAATATGTGTTATTCTCCAGGTAAATTGATCTCAGATGTGATTCTTGGTCTTACTACATCTCTCCACATTTGGAGGGGAGGGGAGGTCATATATGACCTAATTTATCTGATAGGTCCAATAAAATGATTTGACTTTGACTTTTCCAGTTTTTATGTTCATAAAATTGTAACCACCTTCAAACTCTTATATATGAAAGTTTAACTAAAAAAGAAATATATACATATATACACACACACACACACGTACACCACACACACACACAGACACACACACATATGTTTAACACCAAATTTACACAGTTCAATACTTTTCACTGAATTACCCTAATGGTATTTAATAAAGATAACATGGTAACAATGGGAAAAATACTATTTACCAAATCCTTACTGAGTCAACAGTGAAAGCTGGAAGGAACACTTTTTCCCATTAGAAATTTGAAATTAATTAGGATGACAAGATAATATATAATTTTGCATTTTTTTTAAACGTTTTTTTCAACGTTTATTTATTTTTGGGACAGAGAGAGAGACAGAGCATGAACGGGGGAGGGTCAGAGAGAGAGAGGGAGACACAGAATCGGAAACAGGCTCCAGGCTCTGAGCCATCAGTCCAGAGCCCGACGCGGCGCTCGAACTCACGGACCGCGAGATCGTGACCTGGCTGAAGTCGGACGCTTAACCGACTGCGCCACCCAGGCGCCCCTAATCTTGCATTTTAATCTGTTGTTTTCTATAAGTACATAAATTACCTATTTTAAAACTTGTATTGATATTTTAAAGAATCTGCTGTTGATTAATGTACTAATAAAAACAAAATATTGTTTAATTTTAAATATATTAAAAAGAGAGGGGAAGTTAACAAGTACATCCCATTTTAAGTCAACAATTTAGAACTTCTTTGATTTGTGCCTTATTTAGTATACCCATTATGTTACTCAACGATCAAAAAAAATGAAATCTTGCCATTTGCAGCAACGAAGATGGAAGTATAGTGTATTAAGTTAAGCAAAATAAGTCAGTCAAAGAAAGATAAATATATGATTTTATTCACATGTGGAATTTAAGAAACACAACAGAGGAACATAGGGGAAGGGAAGGAAAAATAAGATAAAAACAGAGAGAGAAGCAAACCGTAAAGGACTCTTAACTACAGAGAACAAACTGAGGGTTGCTGGAGAAAGGTGGGTGTGGAGGTGCTATGGGTGATAGGCGGTAAGCAGGGCACTTGTTGGGATGAGCACTGGGTGTTATATGTAAGGGATGAATAACTGGGTCTTACTACTGAAACCAATACTACACTGTATGTAAACTAACTTATATTTAAATAAATACATATTTTAAAAAGGTATTAATTTCAAAGGAGTCAACTAGATAAACTGAATTTACATTCTGTTCCTCATAGAAAATATATTTTCAGAGTTCTTTTATTAATAGATTAAACATTTCTTTGATTAATTTATTAGCAGCAGTAACAACTGGCATATTATGGTAGACATTTGAAGGTTAGTGTGTGAATACATCCTTTATAGAATGTATTTCATACATATATAGGGTTATATACACTATTAAAGATAAAAATGCTTTTGAGTTTAGCTAATTTTTAACTGAAATTTCTTATTTCTTTCCCCAGCAGCAGCAAAAACAGCAGAATATTTGCTTTTTATTTTTCTCTAAGATTTTGGCTTCTAGGATTTTAATTTAGTTTAACTTCTTGGTATCTTCTCATCCAACTTCTTTTGGTCTTTGAATCTCTTAAAAATAATTGTACTCTCTGTATTGAATTTATTCACTGTATTTTTTGACTTCTCTGGAAGTCTATTTACAAGTTATTTTAAAAATTGACTAGTTTATTCCTTTTTAAAAAAAATATTTTTTTAATGTTAATTTATTTTTGAGAGAGGGAGAGACAGAATGCGAGTAGGGGAGGGGCAGAGAGAGAGGGAGACACAGAATCCAAAGCAGGCTCCAGGCTCTGAGTTGTCAGCACAGAGCCCCATGTGGGGCTGGAACTCACAGAACCCATGAGACCATGACCTGAACTGGTGTCGAATGCTCAACTGAGTGAGCTACCCAGGTGCCCCTGTTCCTTTCTATCTTAAAGATGTGAAGTCTTAATTGTTCAATAAAGCAACTAAAATGCAGTTTTGCTGTTAATTATTCAGGCCACAAATATATCAAATATAAAGCTGTCTCCTTTAATAGACATCTAATACTAAGATTTTCAGTATATTTATGAGTGATGAAAAGATGGCTTCATAAAAGAAGTGGCCAACTATTAAAACGCTTTTTTGTTGCTGTTAAAGTAGTTTCACCTTAATATACATTTGTGCATTTTTAAAACACAATGACTTAATTTTATACATCTAGTTGCAACTTTTGATTGAACTTAATGCTCAAATGAATTAAAATAAGTAGAGCCTTAAGAGTGGTTTTTCAACTGAATTTTGAAAGCTTCCAGTTGATTCTTCAGCTTCAATTCCCAGATAATTGTCAGTAGACCCTCACACATGACACTCGGAAGCCTCTCTCAAACCACAGGAATTCTCACTGTTCCACGAGTCACTCTGAGTTCACTTTGCCTTTGGATCACCATGGGGGCGAGAGGTCTTGAAACAGAATGAATGAATGAACAAATAAATACACTCTAAGAAACGTAGACCTTTTGTGTCTTGGCATGGCAAGAGCAACTTTCTTTTAAATTTATTGTTCTACATGAATACTCTGGTTGGTTTTGTAGGTGTATGTTTGCAATTTTCTTATGCAATAAATAGGCCAAGGACAGACAGTATGCTGAGGCTTCATGCTGATAAATTGCAACATGCTTTTCTTACAACAAAACATGTCTGTCTTTAGAACTTCATAATAGCTTCTGATACATGTAGTGAATTAACATTCCTACATTGCAGAGTCAAAATAAAGTGACTGTTATCAATAGATATTTTTCCCTTTTTAATATTTCTCGGTTAATAGTGCAGGCTTGAACCTGGAAGTCTGTATCTGGCCTGTGAATGTGCCATTTATTCTTGCTCCGAAGCCAATGACAATGAAGTGTCCAATATGCATGAAACTACAATTCTCATAAAATGACTTGAAAATAGATGGCTGAAAATTTATAGCTCTCCTATGACTCTTGTTTGAGGACCTATCTAATAACCCCTTATAAGTAATCAGATGGACTTTATGCAACCTCATCTTGTAAATGGACCATGTGAATGTTTCCCTATTATTGCTGCCATAGCTCACAGACTGCATAAGATTTGCTAGTCATTTTGCACCAAAACAAATTACTACTCTAACAATAGAAATTACAATGGCCTTCACATAAGTCATGCCTCTGTAATGTGGAGAACAAAAAAAAAACCTGCTTAGGAGTTGTAGAATTCACCTATTAAACTGTCCCTTGTTAAATTTCTCACTGACATATTTTCTGTAGATAAAGAAATAAGGAAAATTGCTACTAAAAAATTATTTTGTCCCACCTTATTAGTCATAGGGTATGTTATGCTACTATATTCTTTTAAAAAGTATTTATAAAACATGAATATTAAATACATAAAAAACTACCCTCAAAAAGGTCTTATTTTGTTTACTCAGTTTTATACATGATTCATTTTGTTTGTACTTTAAATAATGATATCTAAAGTTTTTCAGCTCTCTTTTCACCATTTAAAATTAAGACAGAAATTTAAATCAAAGAATTTTAAAAAATCTAGAATATGAGAATTTTTTTCTTTGCTGTCAAATGCATCCATTTAAAATCATGAGATAAGTATTGAATGAAGCCTACATAAATACTGTCTTAAATTTGAGAGGTCACAAGCACCCCATTAGCATTAAATTTAAGCTTGAGAGTAAAATCTAAAACAATACAATTAATGCATTTATATCCACATATATGAAATATATTTTGGAAAAGATATGATAAATATCTTTTAATGGCATGCTAGAATCATGAATTAGATAATTCAAAAATATCATCTGTAAAACAACTATGGATAATAAAGCAAAATAAGCATACAGAAAAACAATCTTAAAACATTTCTCAGCATTACTCAAACTTCCTAATCCATGTCCAAATTTCCACCTGCATATATGTGATCTAAATAAAATTGGTCTATGGGTGCCTGAGTGGCTCCGTTGGTTAAATGTCCAACCTTGGCTCAGGTCATGATCTCACAGTTCTCGAGTTCCAGCCCCAAGTCAGGCTCTGTGCTGACAACTTAGAGCCTGGAGCCTGCTTCAGATTCTGTGTCTCCCTCTCTCTCTGCCCCTTGCTAGCTCATATTGTCTCTCACTCTCCCAAAAATAAATAAACATTAAAAAAATTAAAAATAAGTAAGATTGGTCTAAATTTAATTAATTAGCATTATGAAAAACTTTCTGTCATGACTCTTAACAATTTTTAATATTAAATTACTACCCTTGAGGAAATAATGTTCTCAGAACAGTCTTGTAACTTGGACAACAGTGAGAGGATTTAAATGTTTGATTTTTGATCATTTTGGCAACTGACCACTTTGGGGATCTTATATAAAATTTTTTAGATTCTTCATCTTGCAATAATGGGCACACTTTCCCACTTGAAAAGAATCAATGGCATTGAAGAAGGCTACTCTCTTTACGTTAGATACGCCATCCAGAGTTCATAATTACTTGGTATTTCATAAATGAGGAGTCCACATAATTCATTTAACTTTTTCTTCTTGGCCTAATTTCAAGTTTGTGATCAGAATTCATTTCAGAAGCACAACTGAGTTTTGGTAAGTTTAGTTCAAAAAGTCTACTAGAAGGGTGGTGGATTTTAAGGACGGCACTTGTGATGAGCACTGGGTGTTGAACGTAAGTGATGAATCTATGAATTCTACTCCTGAAACCAATATTGCACTTGATGTAAAATAACTAAAATTAAAAAAAAACAGTATTGATTTTCTTAAAGATGCAACTTGTCCTCTTGAGTCAAAGGAGACATTTTTCCTTCCCTATGTTTTTCAGTAGGATTAATAGAGTATAAATTAATTTTAAAAGTGGAAAGCTGATGCCTAATAAAAACAATAACAACATTAGTTATAACAACAATAATAATATTATCAGGTACTAAGTACTTAGTGCTTAAAATTTCTGGGTAGATTTTTGCTTGTTTTGTTTGTTTCTTTGTTTGTTTTTATGTTTTGGTCCAGATTCATTTGAATAGTCCTACACTGAAATTGCTCTTTGATCGAACTAGGATTACAAGTGCTTACTGTCAACCAGTATGCCTTGTTGTATTTTAACATTTCAAAAACGATTCAAGGATTACATGTCAATAACTATTTGTAAACTATATCATTTTCATGCAGTTTTTCCATTCTTTTTTGACATTAGAGTGTGTACATGTGTATGTGTTAACACATATAGAGACATACATAAAGAATAACTGAGCCAGGACTGTTCTGTTTCAAATAATGATGACTGATAGTATATTTTCACTTTTGGCAGAGACAACTTTAGACACACACACACACACACACACCGCTTCTTAGAAGAAGCATTAAAATTGTTTTTTTTTTTTTTTTTTTTTTTTTAATTTTTTTTTTTCAATGTTTATTTATTTTTGGGACAGAGAGAGACAGAGCATGAACGGGGGAGGGGCAGAGAGAGAGGGAGACACAGAATCGGAAACAGGCTCCAGGCTCTGAGCCATCAGCCCAGAGCCTGACGCGGGGCTCGAACTCACGGACCGCGAGATCATGACCTGGCTGAAGTCGGACGCTTAACCGACTGCGCCACCCAGGCGCCCCTAAAATTGTTTTAAAATACAAAAGTGAAAAGGCCCTTGAAACAGTTGGAAATAAATACAAAACAAATTCTAATTAATAGAAATAATAAAGAAACAAAATAAAATTGGTTTTTGAGATGTAACATTTTGTTTATAGACAAAAGGACAAGTTTTTGATTCTGTTATAACTAGTAAGGGTTCGATAAGTTTACTGGTTTTAAAGAAATTAACATTGCTGTAAAAACACCACACAAATCAATTTGAAACAAAAAGAGTAACAAAAAATCCATTGTCATATATGTAAAAATATATCCAAGGCTTTTGTAAAGAAAAGTAAAACATCTTATAAAAGAGTGTAAAAGAAACTTAAATAAATAGACATATAATCTTCAGTGATGAGACTAATATCATAAAATATACATTTTGTTAACCTATGTGTGCAACAGAATTATGATTTAACTTAATATAGAAACTCATCTTTTCAGATTTCAATACTTTTATGAAACTACTGTGATCCAAATAAACCAAATCAATCAATGCATAGGATGGAGAAGAGAGAAACTGACCACAAGAGCTTTAACATTCCCCTCAGTTTGACTAATCTTTAGACAAAGTTCTTCCAAACTTAGGCCCCTGACCTTTTTCTTAGAGGATTTATTTCAGAAAACTTGTAAATGTAAATGCTTTCTCTGCTTCCTTGGGGTATAAATCTCCTCCAGCTTCTTGCCAGTTTTATAACTCAGAATGTTTCATGCATCTGAAAGCCATTTCTCTGATAGGCAATCATCAAGAACCATGGCTCCCTTATCTCCTTGGCTCTGTGAAAGTGTATGAATCTAGCTTCCTTAGCTCCAGTTAAACAGATGGTCTAACCACATTGGCCAATTCCCCCTACCCAACTTCATCCAGTAGTTTTCCACTAACTCACCCAGCACTTAAAAGTTACCTTCTCCCTTACTTCAGCCAAGTTGAGTTCAGTTTTTCTCCCCTCTTACAATAATCTGGAATAATGGTGTCCTTGTCTGTTTTACATGTCCAGGGAAATTTTTCTTTGACAAAACATATACATGTACATAAGGGACCTTGGTATCTGATACAAGTAGCAGAACAAACAAGTGAAGAAAATGATCCAATGAGTGGCCTCGGAGCAATTAGCTGTGCATATGTAATCAGAGTGACCCACTGATTATTTTTCTAATACTAATACACAAAAATGAATTTCTGCTGTATTTAAGATTTGAACACACAATTAACAAAAGAGAAAGACAATAACCATAAAACTCATGAAATACGTGCTTTAACTTAGTAATCAGGAATATTATTAAAGATATACAATATGAGATGCTGTACTACTTTATGAAATTACCTATAAATGGTTGTTTTCTCAAGATCATTATTGTGAAGGATATAGAGAAAAATAAGTGAGAGTTACATTCAGCAATACCGATCATGGGTAATAATTAAGTTGAAAGAAATATTCAATAGTATGTTTTTAAATATACTGAGTAGTGAGATTATTGAATCATATGGTAGTGCTATTTTAAATTTTGTGAGAAACCTAAGTACTGTTTTCCATAATTTCAATACTAATTTACATGCATATCAAAAGTATGCAAGGGTTCCATTTTCTCCTGATTCTCATCAATGCTTGTTATCTCTTGTCTTTTTGAGAAAAGACATCACAACAGATGTGAGGTGATATCTAGTAACTTTGATTTGCATTTCCCTGGTGGTGAATGATGATGAGCATCTTTTCACATGTTTTTGCCATCTGTATGTCTTCTTTGGAAAAATGTTTGTTCAGTCCCCTGACCATTTTAATGGAATTATTTGTTGTTGTTGTTGTTTTTGCTATTGATTTGTGAGTTCCTTTTATATTTTGATTATTAAGCCCTTATTGGATATACAACTTTGTAAATATTTCACCTATTCCATAAATTGCATTTTGATTTTGTTTATGGTTTCCTTTGCTGTACAGAAGCTTTTTAGTTTAATGTAGTCCCACTTACTTTTACTTTTTTTGCCTGTGCTTTGGCATCATATCCAAAATCACTGCCAAGCACATGGTTCAAGTTTTCCAAAGCTTTCTTCTAGGAGTTTCGTGATTTCAGGTCTTACTTTTTTAAGTATTTAACTCATTTGAGTTGACTTTTGTATATCGTGCAAGATAAGGACCCAATTTAATTCTTTTACATGAGAATATCCAATTTTCCCATCATGGTTTATTAAAGGCTACATGTTCTCCATTGTTTATTCTTGCACCCTTGTATAGATTAGTTGGTCACCTATTTTTCAATTATATCTGGGCTCTCTATTCTGTTGCTTTGGTCTATTTATGTTTTTTGCCATACCGTATTGTTTTGTTACTGTAGCTTTGCAATATAGTTTAGAATCAGGGAGTGTGATGCCTTCACTTTTGTTTTTCTTTTTCAAGATTATCAGAACCTTCTGTGGTTCCAACTAATTTTAAGATTGATTTTTCTATTTCTGTGAAAAATGTTATTGTAATTTTTATAGAGATAGCATTAAATCCATATATGGCTTTGAATAGTATGGACATTTTCACAATATTAATTCTTTCAGTCAATAATCTCAGAATATTTTCCCACTTATTTCTGTCTTTTTTGAGTTCTCTTCATATATTTTCATGTCACAGTGTCCTTTTCTTTCAACTTTAAGAACACGCTTACAACAGTTCTTGAAAGGCAGGGCTACTGGTGATAAACTCTCTTAGTTTTTGTTTGTCTGGATGTCTTTTTATCACTCTCATTCTTGAAGGACTATTTTGCCAGCTAATATTCTGGGTTGGCAGGGATTTTTTTCTCAGAACTTTGAATGTGGTATCTGCTGCCTCCTGAAAGGCAAGTTTTCTGCTGAGAAATCCACTGATAATCTAATGGGGATTCCCTTGTATAAGTGTTTTTTTGTTTTGTTTTGTTTTGTTTTTTACTTTATGCTCTCAAAATTCTCTTCTTGTCTTTGATGTCTTATTTACCTGATTCATTGTGATCCTTATAGCCTTGTATTGGTGTCTGTGCATTCAAAGGAGGAAGAACCTCTTCCAGTTTTTAATAGCTTGTTTTTAGCAGGTAAATATCTTCTCCTCTCAGTTCCTTGAGCTGATGGGATTATCTCCAAAAACATTACGCTGGCCTGGAGCCAATTACAGGGACATTTCAGAATCTACAGAGGTACTGAGCTTGGAAGGCTTGCCTCCAAGGACACCCAGATTGTGGTCCAGAAGGGCTAGAGATGAGTCATGGGTCACTTCAGGGTCTATTGCCAGGACCGAGGTCTGTGGACTATAACCTGACACATGGGAAGATATGACTTCTCCTTGACCCATGGACATATGATACTAGGAGCAAGACCAAGGCCAAACACAGGTATAGCCCTGTCCACAGTGGGTTGGAGCCATTTCTGGTTCTGTAGCCAGGACCGTGTTGCATGAGTCAGCCACCTGGGTGCAAGTCTGCCTTCTCAAAATGGGGCTCCTTGGTCTTTGACTCCACTGGGGTTTCACAATGTATTACCAGGATCCCTCAAAGGCCCTTTTGTGTGTGGATGGCTGCTAAGTTATTGTTGCTGAGGGGGAATGCAAGCAAAGGAACCTCTATTCTGCCATCTTAATGATGTCACGCCCAGACAGCTTAATCAATTACTTTAATGAAAGAATTAACTATAATTCTCTCATTATAAGTAAATATAAAATATTATAATAAATAGTAAATAAATAAAATATAAAATATTATAAAATAAATAGAATGAATTAAAAACACCATCATTATAAGGACACCTGTATGGCTCAGTTGGTTAAGCGTCTGACTCTTGATCTCAGCTCAGTTCTTGATCTCGGGGTCATAAGTGAAAACCCCGCATTGGACTCCACACTGGGCATGAAGCCTACATGTGTGTGTGTGTGTATATATATATATATATATATATATATATATATATATTCCATCATTATATAAAGTTGGCAATACTGAAAATGTACACGCCATCATTATTTGAAACAAACTGCTTTGGTGTGTGTCTTTATATGTGCCTACATGTGCACGCACACACATACACGTGTTGAAAAAATACTAATGTGGAAAAAACTTAGAATAATTATATCATGAACTAGCATTTATCATTCCAGATGTCTTCATTCTCTCTTAGAATCATAGGAAATGTACTTCCATGTATAAATGTATTTATTTTTAAACCAGTCATTTCATTGCAACTTCTAATTATTTATTTGTTATTTAGGTGATTGGAGAGGTATAACACTTCCTTAAGAAATAATTTATCATTGAGAATTATAAACATTTGTAAATATCAACATATTAGCAGAAGGTTAAAACTAATATTGAAAGAAGAAAGGACATGAAAGGTTTAAATTACTTACCATTAAATTTTACCTTGGAATTTGGATTAGACATAGTGAATAGCTTTCCATTAAGGAAAATACTTATATCTTGTATAACATTAATTTCAATATTGGTTACTTACGGAGTGGGAGATATAGGCTTCCACTTATGAAATGAATGTCATGGAAATAAAAGGCACAACAGGGCGCCTAGGTGGCTCACTCAGTTAAGTGTCTGACTCCTGATTTTGGCTCAGGTTGTGACTTCACTATTCATGGGATCCAGCCCTGTGGGATCTCAGGGTTCATGGGATCACGCTGTTATGGAGGAGCCTGCTTGGCATTCTCTCTCCCTCTCTCTCTGTCCCTCTGCCACTCATGCTGTCTCTCTCTTTCTCTCAAGACAAATAAATAAACTCAAAAAAAGCACACCATAAGGAATATAGTCTATCATATGTAAAAGCAATATATGGGGATAGATGGTAGCTATACTTGTGATGCACATAGTATAATATATAAACTTGTCAAATCACTATATTGTACACCTGAAAGTAATGTAACATTGTGTGCCAACTATATTTGAATAAGTAAACAAACAAACAAATAAATACTGGTTACATTAATCAGTAATGCAATCAAAAAAGATATTTAACTAGTTTCTTTCCTTAACTGAAAATCTGTAAAATAAACTTACCTACCTCATTAGGATAGTAATTGCTGGAGCATAGTACAGCTTCATCATTGTCATTGTCATATTTAAATGAACAAAATGTCAACAAACAAAGATTTTAAGTAGAAGCTAATTGTAACCAAGGGTCTGCCAGTCTAGTGAGCATGCATAGCTTGTATTGTTCATATTGATTGATTCCAGAATGTTCTGAAGATATTGATAATATTGCTTTTAAAACTTTTTTTCATAATGAGCATAAGTGATGAAAAAAAGTCTCTGTTGTATTAAAATCAAACCCTTCAGAAAACTCAGAAATTGATTTGTTTAACAAAATATCAAACATATGAAAAGTGGTGACTTACATTTTTCCTGTAATAAAATTTACCTCACGAAAACATTTCAAAACATTTTCCTCTATATGTGATAATCCCCTTTAAAATAGTATTTTTGGAGAAGCATATTAACTAGAATTTTTTTTTTTTAAAGTACTTTTTTTTTTTTTAATTTTTTTTTTTCCAACGTTTATTTATTTTTGGGACAGAGAGAAACAGAGCATGAACAGGGGAGGGGCAGAGAGAGAGGGAGACACAGAATCGGAAACAGGCTCCAGGCTCTGAGCCATCAGCCCAGAGCCTGACGCGGGGCTCGAACTCACGGACCGCGAGATCGTGACCTGGCTGAAGTCGGACGCTGAACCGACTGCGCCACCCAGGCGCCCCTAACTAGAATTTTACACTAGTACTAATTCAAATTTTATTTTTTGACTCATATAAATATAGTCGTAACTTGTACTTTTTTGCAAAGGAATATTTTGTCAATTTGTTTTAACCAATGTCAGATTCATTCCCACATCTTGGGATAGCGGTATCTTTAAGGAAGGCTTACTGTTTTATAGAGCAGCATGAATTCATTCTTGCAAAATTTGACTAATATTACCTAAAATTATTATGGTAGCCATTGCAATAATCTAATGGAATTATTACAAAAGAGCAATGAAGATTTAACAAAACACGTTATTATTCAAAGACTTAAAACAAAGTTTCTTATTACGTTGTGCACAATGTTAAATTAAGCTTCTCTGTATTTTTGTGAGCATATCTTGTTTCATTAGAATCAGTTTTGTTTACATTAAAGGTGAATGCCACTCTTATAGCCTCTATTATCCAAGTGGATTGAAAATATAAGGGGGAAATTAGTTAAAACCTAGTTGCCACAATAAAATGCAATAATATCAAACTAGAGGAGAATGAAAAATACATAACTCAATACAATCTCATTATTCATTTATCTGTTGGTTTTTCCATTACTGCAGAGAACTGCTGTGCACCAAAATTTGCTACAAAGAAGGAAAAAACCTCAGTCAACATACTAACAAGAAACAAAAATTTTAAAAAGTAAAACTTTTGATTTAATTACTTAGATAGTGCTACACCAGAAGTGGGATAATACCAAAATTGGAATTTCTGTTTATATTGTATTATAAACAATATATTTTGTGTCCTGAGTAAACATGTAGTAAAAGGAATAGTGACATGAGATTCCTTCTATTGGATTAAAAAAGTCTTATCAAAAATTTCCAGTGAGGTAAACCTATAAAAAACTAGTTCGTATTTGCTATCTTGTAAATATGAGTTAATTTACTCAGAAGGAAGATAACTAAAATATTCTGATTGAAAGCCTGAAAAAAGAAAACGATTAGAAGAATAATGTTTTTATTTTATGATATCCAAATTGACTATTTTTTATGGTCATGTGATGTATTTTGATTCTGCTATTCTGGCCATGAGTTCCTTATATTATTATAGTACTTGCTATATCAAAATAAGTGAAAAGCAGTATAAATGAGTCACTGTCTCTGGCGACCAGCCCTGACTCTGCCATGAGCCAGCTGAGTGACAATTCCCTTGATATCTCAAGAAGACAGAGAGCCTGTAAACACTCATTTCTCTTATAGCATTATCAATCTAAAATTATAATAGTAAAAGCACATTTAGAGCAGTGGTTTTAAAACTATAGTACATGGAACCATTGAAAAAGGGAACCCAATAAACAGGACCTCTGTTCATCCCTTCTCAATCAGAAATCAGCTTCTGTATTCTTTTATATAAGAGTTTCCTGTAAAAATATACTTATGGTAAATATATATATTTTAATACATAAATACATGTAACATATATTTAATATATTTTATATATTAAAAATAAATGTGTAGGCTCATATATATATATTTATAATATATTTATATATAAGTATGCACATATAAGTATATATCTTTTTGCTCTAAAAGACTTTTGACACAGCCTTGCTTCAATTTGTGTGGTAACTTTCTTTTTTGTTCGTTTTTGTGTTTTGTTTTTTGTTTTTGAAGATATCAGAGTTTTTATTTTTTTAAGGTTTTTATTTTAATTCCAGTTAGTAACATACAGTGTTACATTAGTTTCAAAACTACAATATAGCGATATTGTGATTTCTTTCAACATGACATTAAATCACAGTGAACTAATTGTATTTACAACTAAGCTTTGTTAAAACTGAATTTTTTGGTTGAATACAGTTTCAATCAATAAATGTTTCTAATGTTATTGTGTACAAATATCTTTTAAGTGGAAAATAAATGTGTGTCTAGGTGAGATATATGTTGAATAGTTGCAGTTTTTTTTTCCTTTCTTAACTTCTGTCTTACAGATATGCAAGCTGTTTATTTAAAATTTTCTATTTGTCATGAAATTAAGTTAAATGTATGGCAATAGTATTATAGGGAATGAGTAGGCACTAACTGCTTATGTGTACTCTGAGAAGAACTGAATTTTCACTTAATTTTATGGGAGTTATATTTTCAATATATTCATATATGGAGACAGAATTATGGAATAAGAAAAAACAAAGTATTTAATGTTGATTACTAGGAATCATTTGCATTCAAATAGATCTTAAATTTGACATTTGTTTTTTCATAGTCATAGATATCATATTCAACACAATTGTCTTAACCTTGTTTCAAATCGAAATTTAACTAAAGAAGAGTTTCAACTAAGTACACTCAACCTAAGGACAATACACTTCAATATAAAATGATATTTACAGGGGCACCTGGGTGCTCAGTCGGTTAAGCACCCGACTTCTGATTAGGTCTGATCTCACCTTTGTGAGTTCAAGCCCCAAGTCGGACTCTGTGCTGACAGCTTAGAACCTGGAACCTGCTTCGAATTCTGTGTCTCCCTCTCTCTGACCCTCCCCCACTCTCACTGTGTGTGTCTCTCTCTCAAAAATAAATAAATGTTAAAATAAAATAAAATAAAATAAAATGGTATTTACAAAACTATTCACTAAGTTTATCCTTAGCTATTTTTGTTGCTATCTTCTAATAAAATTTCGAGTGTAACATGGAATATAAAAAATCTAGTAATATTTTAACATTGATATACAGATTATATGATTTGTAAAATAAATGCTTTGTGAGAACATTTGCAAATAAAGGGTGTAAAAGAACACATTATAAAAATAGACACTTTCATAAATGATGAATAAATTTTAACATCTGTAATTAATCTTTGAATAAAAGGCCATAAAATGGAGAGATGGGGTTGGCAGAACATTACCTAAAATTATTATCAAAACTTCCCCCTTTTACAGTGGCTAAGTTACTTGCTTGCTGCAGGTTACATGTTTGTAGCTTGTAATTATAGGACTTTAATACAGAAAGAGAAAAAAAAAACACCTTTGGAATAACAATGCTGAAAAATGAGAAGAAAAGTAAAAGAATGAATTGAGAATTATTTTTCTGCAATAATAGAAGCAAACAATTTTGTCACGGCATGCAATTTGAAGACATGGAACACTGCTAATTAGGTAAGATAACAAAGTTACTACACTGTGAACAAGGGCACATTCTACTCATTTGTGGTTTTTAAATACTATTCTAAATAATACACTGCTTAATTAAGCAAACCGGTGTGTGTGTGTGTGTGTGTGTGTGTGCGTGCCTTTGACAAAATAAATGAAATCCTATAAACCTACCACAGAGCTGAAGATTGTTTTCTACATGCAAGCATATTTTATACATTTCTTTAAGATATCAGAAAAAATAGAGGAAAAGGCACTGGAAAATCACTGACAATCAATCTACCTAGAAAAGCAGTCCGTTGCCATGGGAAGTAATTAAAGGAGATCTTTGAGAAGGTGTAGGTAGAGAGGGTGGAGGTGAGAGTATGGAGGGGAATGGGAGGCTCAGATGAAATCTTTTTCAACACTATGTAGTTCAGAGATGGTTGAAAGGTGCCGAGCAATGAGGCTCAAAAAGAGCAAGAATTAATCAAACAAAAAGCTCCCCAGTGGGTCAACCTCACACTAAAATAAAATAAAATAAAATAAAATAAAATAAAAAGAACTTTTTACTGACAGACAAGAGCTTTGCTGGCAAGGAGAAATGCAGAGTCATACCTTCCTTTTTTTTTTTTTTTTTTAATTTATTCACTTATTCATTTAACATGTATTTAATGAGCTCCTACACTTTGTCAGGCATTTCTCAAGATGAATCATAAACAGGGGACAAAACCCATAGATAATTGGAAAGGAATCCAGGACAAAGGCAGATCTTTAAAGTACAAATATTGTTAGTGTTGTTGTTCCTTGGCATTCAGAAAGAAGAAACACAGAGAAACAAAGTTTCCAGGTATGATTTTCCCATGATTCTGACTCACTCCACATGTTATCAATAGATTTCTGGATTTCTATACCAGAAATGAAAATTTTTACCATCCTTCCTCTTTTAATTGAAAATATAGGCGAAGAATTTTTTTTACACAAAGGCTTTAAAATTTTTTTAATGCTATTATTATTATTTTTTTTTTTTTCAGAGGGGCTGGGGGCAGAGAGAGAGAGGGAGACACAGAATCCAATGCAGGCTCTAGGCTCTGAGCTGTCAGCACAGAGCCTGACATGGGGCTCCAACCCACAAGCCATGAGATCATGACCTGAGCTGAAGTTGGACACTTAACCAACTTAGCCACTGAGGCGACCCACATGGGGGAAGAATTTTAAGAGAACCTAAGTAGATATTATGTGATACAAATATTTTATTTGCATCTGGTTTTAAAGGTTACTTTCTTTGATTATGCTTAATAAAAAGGAGGGACGATTATGAAAAGATTCTAAAACTTGGACCCTGGTATATCTCATTTCCTGTATAAAAGTATTCATTTATACACATACTTAGATAACATGAAGAAACCTGAAAGATGCCGTTAGAGGACAAGAAATGTGCAGGAATTGCTGAGAATAAAATGCAAATAAGATCAAATGATGGGAAACAAGAATAGAGAAAAGAACAGACAAAAACTACGTTTGTAATTGAAAACTCAAAATAAAGATAAGAACACTTTTCTCTAACAAAGGCTAGGAGGGGGACCCAAGCTCAGATAATTAAAATTAGAAAAAACACAAAAGAGAAACAAGGCTAACTAATTGTAGAATGGCATTTATATGAAGTATGCCATTCAAGTTTTTTAATTTTTCTTTTTTTAAAGAATTTTTTTAAGTTTATTTTTGAGAACGAGGCAAAATGTGAGTGGGGGAGGGGCAGAGAGAGAGGGAGACACAGAATCTGAAGCAGGCTCCAGGCTCTGAGGTGTCAACAAAGAGCCAGATGCAGGGCTTAAACTCATGAACCTTGAGATCATGACCTGAGCCCAAGTGGAACACTTAATTGACCAAGTCACTCAGGCACCCCTATGTTTTTTTTATTTCTTTATGAATATCTTTAAGAATATGGTATTATTTGGAATCAGGATAAGATTCCACAAATTGTAAAAGTTTGATGATAAAAATGTCTGTATTTAAAAGGTGAATTAAAAACAAAACAAACATGAAAAGTAAGTGATTAGAACATAAGTACATAAGTCCTGATAATGTTGAAAAGGCACAACATATAAAAATTATAAATTTTGGGGTCACCTGGGTGGCTTAGTTGGTTAAACATTCAGACTTCGGCTTAGGTCATGATCTTAGGGTTACTGAGTTCAAGCCCTGATGGGGTTCTCTGCTGTCAACATGAAACCGCTTTGGATCCTCTGTCTCCCTCTCTCCCTCTGCCCCTCCCCTACTTCAGAGTACTTTGCTAAACAGTAGCATTAATGTAAAATAGACCATGATATATGAGATGAAAATTATCTCTTTTTATATGACACAACTTTACTTTTAAAAAAATGCAGTTTTTTTCCCACAAACAAAACCTAACTTTAAGGTATAAAACCCAGTATATGTTATTTTTTTTTAATATATGAAATTTATTGTCAAATTGGTTTCCATACAACACCCAGTGCTCATCCCAAAAGGTGCCCTCCTCAATACCCATCACCCACTCTCCCCTCCCTCCCACCCCCCATCAACCCTCAGTTTGTTCTCAGTTTTTAAGAGTCTCTTATGCTTTGTCTCTCTCCCACTCTAACCTCTTTTTTTTTTTTCCTTCCCCTCCCCCATGGGTTTCTGTTTTCTCAGGATCCACATAAGAGTGAAACCATATGGTATCTGTCTTTCTCTGTATGGCTTATTTCACTTAGCATCACACCCTCCAGTTCCATCCACGTTGCTACAAAAGGCCATATTTCATTTTTTCTCATTGCCACGTAGTATTCCATTGTGTATATAAACCACAATTTCTTTATCCATTCATCAGTTGATGGACATTTAGGCTCTTTCCATAATTTGGCTATTATTGAGAGTGCTGCTATAAACATGGGGGTACAAGTGCCCCTATGCATCAGTACTCCTGTATCCCTTGGATAAATTCCTAGCAGTGCTATTGCTGGGTCATAGGGTAGGTCTATTTTTAATTTTCTGAGGAACCTCCACACTGCTTTCCAGAGTAGCTGCACCAATTTGCATTCCCACCAACAGTGCAAGAGGGTTCCCGTTTCTCCACATCCTCTGCAGCAACTATAGTCTCCTGATTTGTTCATTTTGGCCACTCTGACTGGCGTGAGGTGATATCTGAGTGTGGTTTTGATTTGTATTTCCCTGATAAGGAGTGACGTTGAACATCTTTTCATGTGCCTGTTGGCCATCCGGATGTCTTCTTTAGAGAAGTGTCTATTCATGTTTTCTGCCCATTTCTTCACTGGGTTATTTGTTTTTCGGGTGTGGAGTTTGGTGAGCTCTTTATAGATTTTGGATACTAGCCCTTTGTCCGATAGGTCATTTGCAAATATCTTTTCCCATTCCGTTGGTTGCCTTTTAGTTTTGTTGGTTGTTTCCTTTGCTGTGCAGAAGCTTTTTATCTTCATAAGGTCCCAGTAATTCACTTTTGCTTTTAATTCCCTTGCTTTTGGGGATATGTCGAGTAAGAGATTGCTATGGCTGAGGTCAGAGAGGTCTTTTCCTGTTTTCTCCTCTAAGGTTTTGATGGTTTCCTGTCTCACATTCAGGTCCTTTATCCATTTTGAGTTTATTTTTGTGAATGGTGTCAGAAAGTGGTCTAGTTTCAACCTTCTGCATGTTGCTGTCCAGTTCTCCCAGCACCATTTGTTAAAGAGACTGTCTTTTTTCCATTGGATGTTCTTTCCTGCTTTGTCAAAGATGAGTTGGCCATACGTTTGTGGGTCTAGTTCTGGGGTTTCTATTCTATTCCATTGGTCTATGTGTCTGTTTTTGTGCCAATACCATGCTGTCTTGATGATGACAGCTTTGTAGTAGAGGCTAAAGTCTGGGATTGTGATGCCTCCTGCTTTGGTCTTCTTTTTCAAAATTACTTTGGCTATTAGGGGCCTTTTGTGGTTCCATATGAATTTTAGGATTGCTTGTTCTAGTTTCAAGAAGAATGCTGGTGCAATTTTGATTGGGATTGCATTGAATGTGTAGATGGCTTTGGGTAGTATTGACATTTTGACAATGGGTTCGGCGCATAGACATTTATAATTGTTAGCTCTTCCTGATGGATAGACCCTGTAATTATTATATAATGCCCTTCTTCATCTCTTGTTACAGCCTTTAATTTAAAGTCTAGTTTGTCTGATATAAGTATGGCTACTCCAGCTTTCTTTTGGCTTCCAGTAGCATGATAAATAATTCTCCATCCCCTCACTCTCAATCTAAAGGTGTCCTCAGGTCTAAAATGAGTCTCTTGTAGACAGCAAATAGATGGGTCTTGTTTTTTTATCCATTCTGATACCCTATGTCTTTTGGTTGGTGCATTTAATCCATTTACATTCAGTGTTATTATAGAAAGATACGGGTTTAGAGTCATTGTGATGTCTGTATGTTTTATGCTTGTAGTGATGTCTTAAAACCTAGTATATGTTAAAAATAATAGTAAATTAAAAAGGTGATTCAGAAAGGTGAGAAATATATATGAGATGAGAGGGTAAGCAGCTAAGTTATAAAACAAACAAAAGCTCTTTTAACCAAATAATTATACACAAAACAATAAAATATGGAACTAAATAATAAAATATATCATGTAAAACCTGAAAAGCAAGGGAAAAAAATGATGTCCCTAGTTAAATCTAAGATTTAACTACATTTTAAAATATCGTTTATTTATTTATTTATTTTTTTTTTTTTGAGAGAGAGAGAGAGAGAGAGAGAGAGAGAGAATCTTAAGCAGGCTCTATGCTCAATGTGGAGTCCAACGTGGGGTGTGGGGCTTGATCCCATAACCCTGAGATCATAACCTGAGCCGAAATCAAGAGTCCAATGCTCAAATGACTGAGCCATCCAGGTGCTCCTATATAGCCATTTTAAAGTAAAATGTGATATCCTGATTTTCTTCTCTGAATAATTCATTATGCTTAAAAAAGTAAGTATACATTGTCATAATTATAAAAATATCATTATCCATAACAAAATAAATTCCCTAATACAATTTTATATCTAGTTTACATTCATATGCCCCTAAAACATCTTGTATATGTGTCAGTTTGTTTGTTTTGATTCAGGATCCTGTCAAGCGTAGATGGATTGCATCTGATTTTTATTTTTTTTTGGTCTCTTAATCTAAGATAACCCCCACTCCTTCCTCCATCCCTTTCTTCCTTCCTGCCTTCTCTCCTGTCTTCTTTTCTTCTCTCCTTCCTTCCTTCCTTCCTTCCTTCTTTCCTCTCTTCCTTTTCTTTCTTCTTTCTTCTTTCTTTCTTTCTTTCTTTCTTTCTTTCTTTCTTTCTTTCTTTCTTTTTCTTTCTTTCTTTCTTCTCTATCCCCCCCCCCCACCTTTCTTTCTTGGAAAATGTAGTTTTGAAGATAAAAAGCCATTGTCTTTTATAATATCTTTTATTTTGAAAGAAAAAATGCATCAGTTGATACCAATAAGGCCTCTTTGGGGTGCCTGGGTGGCTCAGTCAGTTAAGCATCCCGCTTTGGCTCAGGTCATGATCTTGCAGTTTCTGGGTTCAAGCCCAACGTCGACGGGCTCTGTTTGGACAGCTGGGACCCCGGAGCTCTCTTCGGAATCTGTGTCTCCCTTTCTCTCTGTTCCCCCCCTGCTTGCACTTTGTGTATCTCTCTCTTAAAAATAAATAAAAGTTAAAAATAATTAAAAAAAAATAAGGGCTCTCTGAAGAAGAAAAAAGCACCCATATCCTGTCTGATGCTAAAATACTCAAGGTGAATTAATTACAAATATAGACAGTCAGACTAATCAATATCTGGTAGATACAGATGCTACTCTTTCTACATTGAACCCTTCAATCTTTGTTCAGCCTCTTCCCCCAAGTAAGCATATCACGTATTCGATGGGTATTGAAAATAACCCACAGATACTCACTATCTTCTAGGCCTTAACTGTAAGCCTTAGACCCTAAGCTAAAAACCACTCATTCTTGCTCTGTGATACAACCACTGTAAGTTTAATAGGGGCAGATTTACTTTGCAAATGGAATTATAATATTAAATGCATATAAAAATGACTTAATTCTTGAAATTCCAGGAAATTTGTCCATTCTTATTTAAATTGTGCCTGATCCCTCACATGTGAATCATATCCCAGATAAAAACCATCATACCAGACTTAGCTCTCTATAGGATAAAAATTCCACAGACTTTGGAAAAATAATTGGAGCAGACCTATTAGTGGATAGAGCCCATAAACCATTATCCAAACTTTCCTTAGTATCATTTCATGACAAAAGCAAAGGAAGAGCACGTCTATATTTGGAGCCTTAATTTCAAGTGTTCTCATATCTCCTACATTTGTCTTTGTAACACTTCTGTCCTGCCAGTCAGAGGACCAAATAGACAATAATATTGATTTGTTCAAGACCTCAGGGCCATCAACAGAATTGCTCTCCTTCACTGCCTGGTGATACGTAACCAAAACACTATTCTGTCATCAACTACACCTGAAGCCGTTCCGCTGTCGTTTATCTTTGCATTGTACTTTTCAGCGTGCCTCTAGACCAGAACAGTCAATACCTCCTTGCCTTCACCTACGAAAGACAACAACATGCATGGGTGTTCATGTCCCCTGTACTTACTGGAGCCTGACCCCCCTGACACACTGCTTAACTGTGTCATCAATCAAGACTAAATGATCTAAATTGCTCTTGTGTTTCAGTTTTGATACAATATGTAGATGATTTCCCACTCTGTCTGGAAAATAAAGAAGTTTGTAAAAAGGATTTCATTTCCATGCTTTCTGCTTTAACAAAGAAGGGACATAAAATTTCAAAAGATAAATTACAATTTTGCTAAGATACAGTTATTTAGCCCATCCTATCTAAGGAGAGAAAAACCCTCTCTTCTGATAGACTAAAGACTACCTGAGCATATCCTAGATCCTTTACAAAACAATGAAAAGGATTTTTAGGTTTAACTGGATATTGCAGGTAGTGGGGATCATTTTTTCTCAGATTAAGATACTTCTTTATAAATTGACTTACATTATAAACATGTTTTTTTAGTAACAGGAAAGTCCTCACTAGCGATTCAAACCTTTTAGAGCCCAAATAGTACCCAGCTGAGAAAGGAGAATTCTCAGATGTTCTTCCCCTATCATGCCCTGCTACCTCTTCCTCCTTAAGCAAAGTGGCCACTGTCAGGACACTCTGAAGGAGGACTTCTGTAATAATGTGTCCCACAAGGTTACACACTTGGCATCCTTGGTATCAAAACCACCTTCTCATGAACCCAAACTGACAAGTCTTTTAAGGCCTCTTGGCTCTTTTGTGTGGGGCCCAGGGTCCCACTACTCTACTTTTGCCATTGGCATTGTAGGTCTCAGCTACATCCCAGTTTGTTGATTGGAACCTATGACACAAAAACACTGCTCTGGGACAGAGGCACACATTTGACTTGTGAACTTGTAAGCTTATGGATCTGTAAGCTTCCAGTGTCAGCTGAAAGGATACACCCCTTGAGAGGTGATTATTGAGCAATTATCTGGCCTTGGTCGATACTGAGCACATGACACATGGCAGTAAACTACTCTTATGACCAGAAATCCCAATCATGCTGTCCAACCAGAAGTCTAAAGTTGCTATATAGGGTCAGCTCAAAATCCCCTCAAGTGCAGTGAAAATGGTACAAACTAGAGCAAGCAAATCCCAGGCCAGCTGAGGTTTGGAAACTCCATGAAAAGGTCTCAGTAGTGTTCCTCCAGCCCCCACACATATCAAGGAAGGAGCCACTGTCTCCACTGGCCCAATAAAGATGCACATATGGAGCAGTGCCTGGGTGGCTTAATTGGTTGAGCATCTGACTTCGGCTCAGGTCATGATCTCATGGTTCATGGGTTTGAGCCCCATGTCGGGCTCTGTGCTGACAACTCAGAGCCTAGACCCTGCTTTGGATTCTGTGTCTCCCTCTCTCTCTGCCCATCCCCTGCTCATAATTTGTCTCTCTCTGTCTCAAAAGTAAATAAATATTGAAAAAAAATTTAAGATGTACCTATGCAGACCTCCTAGACCACACTTAGGCCTGATTCATTGATGGCTCTTCCAGGGTAACTTTTACTAGGATGGAATCAATCCATCCAACTCAAGAAAAAACTGTCCCTTACCAAGGGCAGGCTACTCTTCTCACTTCAATAGTGGAAAATTCCAACTATGGCCACTTCTTTTTCACTTCTTTTATCTGACAGTCTTTTATTATAAATAACGCCATAAAGCCCACAGTCCTTTATCAGAATTTTGTCAATATTTCCTAATCTACTTACTTCTATCTAATCATATCCCCAGTATCAAATACAATATTCTTATCAAGTAGAAAAATAAGTTTCTGAATAAATCACCTACAATGTGAAGCAAATATATATGTTCCTTATCCCATTTTCCCATTGAATCCTATGGGAAAGGAAATTTCTGCCAAATTTTCTACCATTTTGTGCTGGTAAAAAATGTTTAATATTTCTGAACTCTAGCCACAGAACCCACAAATGAAAGCATGATGTTTAAAGAGCCAAATTTATGTATTAGTCAGCTTAAATCTGTCATAGATCATTTCTCAGAAATTGCATGACATCTTTTTACCCAGAACTTAGATTTTTTTGTTCACTTTGTAATAAGCCCACCATTTCAAAGACAATATTAAAAAAGAAAAAATGGGGTGCCTGGGTGGCTCAGTCAGTTGAACATCCGGCTCTTGACTTTGGCTTAGGTTGTGACCTCATGGTTCGTGGGTTCAAGTCCCACGTCAGGTTCTGTGCTGGCAGTGTGGAGCCTGCTTGGGATTCTCTCTCTCTCTCTTTCTGCCCCTCCTCTGCTCACAAGATCTGTCTCTCTTTCAAAATAAGCAAACTTAAAAAAAAAAAAAAAGAAAGGAAAGGAAAGGAAAGGAAAGAAAAGGAAAGGAAAGGAAAGGAAAGGAAAGGAAAGGAAAGGAAAAAGTGTACATAGATGTGTGCGGAATATGCCATTTTAACTATTTTTCACCAATGTTTGGGTTACACAGTCAAGTTAGCTGACACAACACAAATCATGTTCTTTAATTTATCTTTTACTACATATGAAATGTGTTGTTGAATATTGGTGTTTTTTGCTTATTAATGCACATGACATTTTGTGGGTTTCTGTTTGGATATCAGTTCTTTCCAGGTACTCTCCATTGTGAGAAGAGCAGAGGGAGCCTGGAGTCTCTACCCACCTTGTGTAGCCTCAAGCCCAAGAGCCAATGGGTGTCACCAAAGCATCAGCACATGGGGACCAAGGTACAGTATACAGAGATCAAGACTCCTCATAGACCAACCATGTATGTCCTCAATATGTGTGAACTGTGTGGTCTGCCGTGTTTGAAACACTGTAGGAAGTATTACTGACTGTTCTCAGTTTAACTATAAAAAAGTGGTTTTTTTTTTTTTAATTTTTACTTATTTTGAGAGAGAGAGAGAGTGCAAGGTGGGGAGGGGCAGAGAGAAAGCAGGGCAGAGACAGAGGGACAGAGGATCTGAAGCTGGCTCTGAGCTGACAGCAGAGAGCCTGATGCAGGGCTTGAACCCATGAACTCTGAGATCATGATCAGAGCTGAAGTTCAAGCTTAACTGGCTAAGCCACCCAGGTGGCCCCTACAAAAAGAGTTTAAATTTAGGGTCCAAAAATGTTGCCTAGAAATTCAAATAAATACAAAAGGCAGGAATACGATCATGAACTGAGACTGTCTTGTTATCTGAAGTCCGAAGTTTTCTTAGGGAACCTAGACTTACCACATATCTTCATTTCTCAAGTGATTGTAGAGCCCTGGGAGATGAAAAATTTGCAATTAGACACGACAAAGCTCTCATGTCTCTTTCACCTTAACTCCTATGACTATTTCTCACTCCACTTGATCCAGACTAATAATCTCCCTTTCTCTGACAACATAGTTATGGTCAGGTCTGAGGGCCTGGTATTCTCTTTGTCTGGAATGGTCTTTCCTAGATACTAACATGAAACCCCTGAACTTTTTACAGAAGTTTTCTCAGATGTCACCTATGCAAGGTTTATTGAGCAACCAGCATGATTGATTGCTTTTATCCTGCTCTATTTTGTCTACTTTCTCCATCTTAGCATTTGTAACCTTCTAAAATACTTTATAATTTACTTTTTATTACAGATTATAGTAAGTTTTTAAAGTATTTGCTCTTTAAGAGTAGAGGTTTTTGTATTATTTTGTTCTTGATAATTACTGGAGTATTAAAAGTACATGGAGTAGTATCTGGCCATTTAATAGGCACTCAATGAATAAATAGAATGAATGTGACATGGAGAAACTTACTTTCAATTTCTGCCCTTATGTAAAGTATTTTGTAAGTTTATGGATTCACTCTCAGAGAGAGAGAGAGAGAGAGAGAGAGAGAGAGAGAGAGAAGGGTAGAGGAAGAGGGAGACAGGGAATCCCAAACAGGCTCTGCACTATTAGCACAGACACCGTGGGGCTCAAACCCAGGAACTGTGAGATCATCACCTGAGCTGAAACCAAGAGTTGGATGCTTAACCAACTGAGCCACCCAGGCACCCAACCTTTTATATAAAGTACTCATTCAACTTATTAAAGAATGTTTTGGGCTAAGCTATCATGTGAAATGGCAAAGTGCATTATTACAGTAGTCTCAAATTAGGATCTTCTTTATCTAGAGTCATAGAGGAAGCAGAATAGACTTTAATTTATGGGTTTGTTTGTTCATAAGCAATGGATGGCACCCCTGCAGATGCATGTGCATACACACACACACACACACACACACACACACACACACACACACACAGTCGTCTGATTCTACATTGTTTCTGGATGGTTCAGTCTATGAGCCATGATCAAATTTAGAATTAAAGACTCAGGTTACACATTAAAATACATAAGGGGGATGACTTTGATCTGTGGTGAACTGGACACATAGCTCACATATGGACCAAAATAAAGGAAAATACCAAATACTTTGTCCAGCATAGAGAAGAGAATGTTTTTGAAGGCAGTGAAATGAAGGAAAAATGTAGGAAAATGGCTTAAGATGAATTTAGAAATTTAGAATTGAGGGAGAACTATTTTAAAATGTGAGAGACTGTCATTTTATGCCTAAGGAGAAAGAGTCATTACAGAAATTGAAGACAAAGATTCAAGGGATAGATCAAATAAATGATGACAAAAATTCCTTAAAAATTTTGAGAAAATGAGATATGGACTGCAGGTAGGAGTATAAACTTCCATGTATATTCCTTAGGGGGTGGGAAATGAAGGGAAAAAGTTAGCGTGTGCCTTAGTTCATTCAGGCTGCTATAACAAATTACCATAAATTGGGTGGCTTAACCAACAGAAGTTTATTTCTCATTGTTCTGGGGGCTGGGAAGTCCAGTAATCAGGTGCTGACAGATTCTGTCTGTAGCTGGGGTGCTTCCTGATTCACAGACAGCTGTCTTCTGTGTCTTTACATATCTCTTTCCTAAGTGCACTAATGCCATTAACAAGGACTCCTTTCTCAAGATGTAATCACCTCTTGAAGACCCCGCCTCCTAACACAAGGCCCACATTGAGCATTAGGTTTTAACAGATGGATGGGGTAGGGCACATTCAGTCTGTACCAGCGTGTGTGGGCGTGTCTTGCTGTACATCAACGTACAGGAAGTTGAGAGATTAGCTGCCTGGACCACTCAGATAGGAAATTTCCTGAGTACACATTGTCGGTGGTGGTGGTGGTAGTGTGTGTGTGGTGTTGTAGGTGGTCTGTGAAGATTGTGAGAACAGATATGATTGGCCTAATAAACTTGAGAAGAATGCAAAAGTTTGGAAACATTTCACTGGGAGTAGAGAGAATGAGGATTACTAACACACAATAAAACGTGCCTTTGTGATGCATTAGTGATATTGCTCTGATTAAAACAGATATGAAGACATAGTTTCTATGCTCTTAAATAAAACCCAACTTTATCGATCAGCACATTAGGCTTACCATCAAAATATTGACAATTTTTACAAGTACCAAAATGCTTCCTTGGTGATATAAAGGAGATCTCAATGACTAATTCAATGAGTTAATCAAAAAGATATTCAAGAGGGGCACCTCTTGATTTTGACTCAGTTCATGATCCCAGGGTTGTGGGGTCCAGCCCCAAGTTGGGCTCTACCCTGAGCCTGGAGCCTGCTTGGGATTCTCTTTCTCTCCCCCAACCTTCCTCCCTCTGCCCCTCTCCCTCACTTGTGCACTCTCTCTCAAAAAAAAAAATATATATATATATATATATATATATATATACACACACATATATTCATGGAACTACAATGTTCAACTTTTCTCAACACAGGACCTATTCACAAAGCACCTTTGGTTTAAATTTCAAAATCACTCAAAAGTTAGAAAATCCTTGTTTCTATGTTATAAGTATTTTTATAAAATTTCTGGGGCTTACAGATGAGCTTGGTAATGAATTTGACTAAAAATGCATTTTAAATTATCTCTCTCTCAAAATAAATAAACATTAAAAAAAAACTTAAAACTGGGGTGCCTGGGTGGCTCAGTGGATTAAGCATCTGACCCTTGATTTCAGCTTGGGTCATGATCTCACCCTTCCTGAGTTCACAAAGCCCCACTTAGGGCTGTGTGCTGACCAAGAGGAACCTGCTTGGGATTCTCTCTCTTTTATTCTTTCTGCCCTCCCCCCACTCAAAATAAATAAACCTTAAAAAAATTTAAGAATAAGGGCTCCTGGGGTGCCTGGGTGGCTCAGATGGTTAGGCATCCAAGTTTGGCTTAGGTCATGATCTTGTGGTTCAGGAGTTCGAACTCTGCATCAGGCTCTGTGCTGACAGCTCGGAGCCCGGAGCCTGCTCCGGATCCTGTGTCTCCCTGTCTCTCTGCCCCTCCCTGGCTCATAATTATGTCTCTGTCTCTGTCTCTGTCTCTCTCAAAAATAAATAAAAACATTAAAAAATTTTTAAATAAATTAAAATAAATTAAGATAAGTAAATAAATAAATAAGTAAAAATAAAAATGGGGCACCTGAGTGGCTCAGTTGGTTAAGCGTCCAACTTCATCTCATGTCATGACCACACGGCTCGTGAGTTTGAGCCCCGCATCAGGTTCTGTGCTGTCAGCGCAAGGTCCACTCTGGACCCTCCAGCTCTCTCTCTCTGCCCCTCCCCCACTAGCTCTCTGTCTCTCTGAAAAATAAAAAAGGAATAACATATATATTTAAAAAATCAATTTAGAAGGTAAAGCAGCAAAAATAATGATTTTAAATTTTACATATGGTTTATATAACTTCTCACAAGCTCAAATAATCTATGATGAATTATAAAGCATTGCCTGCATTGTGAATCATGTAAAACACAAACAAAGAATTATCTTGTTCACAGTAATGTTCTCATTAAATTGTAGTGGCCTAATAAACAAAGATAGTAAAAAAGGATGCTCTAACATTCCCCTGCTACATGTCTCCACATTATGCAGTGCTTGGGAAAGAATTGATTACTTAAGAAAAATATGGAGCCAGTCACAGTGAAGATTTTGCTTTCTCTTCTGAGATTTTAATATACGTTTAAAGTGAAAGGTGTATATAGCTCGTAACAGAGGAACATCAAAAATAAGAAATCATTTATTTCTTTTTTACTTTCTTATTTAAAAAAATTAAGTCTATTTATTTATTTTGAGAGAGAGAGAGAGAGAGTGGGAGCAGGGGAGGGCCATATAGAGAGATTCCCAAACAGGCTCCACACTGTTAGTGCAGAGCCAGATGCAGGGCTCAAACTCACGAACCGTGATATCATGACCTGAGCCAAAAATCAAGAGTCAGAACCTTAACCGACTGAGTCACCCAGGCGTCCCAGAAATCATTTTTTAAATTAACCTATTTTGCCTAGTACTAGCACCCATTCAGCTTTCATCCTATGAACGTTCTCCTTTAAGGTAACTATCTATCTTAAACATGGTTTTCATTTTCTATGGCAAAAGTGACTTGATGACATTGTTAAAACTGTTTTAGTTTTAAGCTTGATACAAAGACAGTGAATCACTATATGCAGACATTATTCTTACTTAAAACTAATAACAGTATTAGTAACAAAAAATATCTAGATTTTTTAAAAATTATCTTTGTACTTAAATTTTTTGTTTATCTTATTTGCTATAGTTTGGCCTTGAATTTCAGGACAAATACAAATAGACTGAAATTCACCATTAATGAGAAGATAGGAAAACTTTACTTCTACAAAATAACATTCAAAATAATGACGTGACTCCCTAAAATCCATGTCCATGACTCAGAAGGAAAATGAAATGTGTTCTCTAAGAGGCTAGATGATATCCAACATACCGACAGCAATAATATTGGAAGTAAACCACAGGTGTTACATAAAAAGATAAAAATAATTATTGCAGTATCCTCCCATATGTGTATCCTCTTCAGAACGTCAACCTTGAATTGTGTCTCCATGAATAACATTTCCAAAGAGCTAGAGGCCAATTCTGGTTGAATGTTTTGCTATTATTGATAATTAACAGCTACTGAGTGTTTAGGATGCAATTAGGTGTTGTAATAAACACCAGCTAATCTGATAGCTATCTAGTCTAAAGAGATTATATAAGTAGATTAAGTTTCGATTGAATACTGAAGGACTGGATGGTAGCAAATTAAGTATGGAAGAAAGAGTCCCTTGACTTATTTTCAACACAAGAAAACCTACACAGAAATGGAAGCCATTTATTTATTCCATAAATATTTAATTGACTTCCCACTGTATGCCAGTGACCTAAGCCCTGAGGACTACGCACTTAAGGAAACATTAGTTCTCTTTGCTTACTGAGTTTACATCCTAATAAAAGACATAAGTAAATTAATTACTCCCACATGGATCAGGGAGATGAGGGATAAATGCTTGAGATAATAAACAAGAGATTTAAAGGTATGAGAACTTCTGAGGACTTACTAGAACACAGCCACCATTCCATTAATGTACTGTTTACCCCAAGACCCCTGAGGGAGATTGTTTTTTCATTGTTTAAAGTGTCATTATGTTTTTTTTAATTAAAAAAAATTTTTTTAATTTATTTGTTTTGTGAGAGACAGACAGAGAGTGTGAGCGGAGGAAGGACAAAGAGAGACACACAGAATCTGAAGCAGGCTCCAAGTTCTGAGCTGTCAGCACAGAGCACAATGCGGGACTTGAACCACGAATCGCGAGATCATGACCTGAGCTGAAGTCTGACACTTAACTGACTGAGCCACTTAAGTGTCTCAAAGTGCCATCATTTTTATTTTCTTAAATCAACAGAAATTTCATAGAATCCATAGGAATATGGAAGAACTAAGCTCAGAAAAATGTCAGAAGCCAGGGGAGTCTGGACAGTGAGCATCAGAGCCCAGCTCACACAGAGGCACTGCCATTGTGCCCTAGGGCACTGCCATTAACTCCACTGACAATAGACTCTCAGCACCCCTGTGATCAATAATTGCATCACTGTTACTGTATCGTATTCACTTGAGATCCAAAGTCGTATGTTAAAGCATCTGATTGAGAAAGCCTAGTTTCTGCGGCCAGGTTCTAATTCTTAGCAGGAAGAATACAAACGTCTGGGTCCTTTCTACTTCCACATTGCATTACTGTTTTATGGGACAGTACCTCGCACTCAGATTCGTATAGTAGGGTACTGTATGAATAAATAAAAGGCTTTCTGAAAGCTTAGATTTAAAACAACAAATGAACAAACTGACATACCTACTTTTTTATAGCCTCTAAAGTTAGCTGTATGCCCATAGTGAGACTGAGAAGAGGTGCTCCAAAAATGTAACTGGCTTGTTAATTTAACTAGTAAATGAATATTTGAATAAATAATTATAAATAATTCAATTTTATATGCAAATTCTCAATTTTAAATACAAAGTTTTATGGGCACCTGGGTGGCTCAATCAGTTGAGCCTCTGACTTCAGCTCAGGTCATGATCTCATAGTCTGAATTTGAGCCCCGTGTTGGACTCTGTGCTGACAGCTGGGAGCCTGGAGCCTGCTTCTGATTCTGTCTCCCTCTCTCTGCCCCTCCCCCATTCACACTCTGTGTCTCTGTCTCTCAAAAAATAAAATAAAACATTAAAAAAAATTTAAACATGAATACAAAGTTTTAGTTTTAAACCTAATCTAGTATGATTTTTACCTTCCTTGTATTAAGAAGTAGCTACTAGCATCCTGCATTTGTTGAATGATAAAGATATTTCTAGGTTGACTGAACAGTAACATTTTAAGACATGTTATTGGGATACGCCACAAAAACATAAATGAAAAAAATGTCATCATGAGATTTTGTCTTTTAGAGTATATCTTTTGAAAAGGAAGAATTTTTAATTATATTATTAGTTATTAATTAAATCATATGCCTCACGGATTACAAAGAGATCATCATTTTCGCCTATGAGTTTAATGACTGGAAATGTTATAGTACTTTAGGAGTGAGAAACTAAAAGATACCTCAGAATGACAATCGCATTTTGAAATTAGATGGCATAGGAGGATTAAGTGGACAGAGAGAGTAGCTATAAATATAAAAGAAATCTGGGATCTGCAAGGATTTAATCAGATCTAGAATAACTTCCTTGCTGTTACTAATATATCCTCATTATTTGGGCTGCAACAAAAATGAAATGTAATGCTCCTTAGCTGCAGAACTAGAGAGCGAAGCAAAAACATAATGACCAAAAAACCCTCGATGATAGCGTGGAAAGAATGGTAGAAAAGAGCGACATGATTTTAAATACTCATTAATACTATGAAATAAAGATGAGTTGCATTTTCAAAATTCTAATAGAACTGTGCCTAATTCTTGGGTCTTTCACACAGAATCAAATGACTAGCAGTCATTAGTGCCAACCAGTTATGTTAACATTGGATATCATGCAAATTCCCGCCAAAATTGTGACTAATGGGAAAGGAAATTTTATTGCAGAATGTTAACAGCAGCCGCAAATCTCTACTTTTTAACTTGGAATATATCTTGGTAAATTAACTCTTTATAACATAAAATGTGCTCTGAAATCCAGAAATATAACATTGTATTTATAGCTTAATAGAGTTTTATAAAGGAAGTTATTTTTCTGAAAAGTAAGGATTTAAAATAGATATTTGAAAAGATAGGAATAGATAGCAACAATAGATACAGATCCAGCATACACATTAGGGAATTAGTGATATTGCAGTAACAAATCACATGATGTAACAGTATTATACCAATAATTATTAAAATAACCTTTACAAATATACCATTTATTGGGAATATAAACTATTAAATAAGGTCCAAAATGTCTAAAAAAAAACAGACTAACTTGATTTAGACACAAATTTTACCATTTGGATATTCTATATACCGAGAGATATTGTGGAACCCTGCATATATTAATATCTGCAAATACTCTGGCACAGCAGTACTCAAGTTACAGTACACAGACTCATTTCACTTCCTAAGCTGTTTATGCCTGTCCATGAGTTAGCATAGGAATTGATGCCAAACACTGAGAAAATTTTATAAGCAATTTGTCAGAGTAATTTTATGTCTGTTGAAGCTGATGATAAAATGTTGATCTTTATTCCATGTATGTATTTTAATATGTTTTCCAAATAATTAATTTGTGTTGTATTCTTAAAAAGCATCACCTCCCAGCAGAGTAGAAATCCGAAACAAAACCAGAATGAGAAGCACTATTTCACAGTTGTTGACACTACATATTGGACTCATCCAATTCTGAGAGGTCAGGTATAGAGTCCTCTTAACACATGCCCCAAATTGTTTAGTTCTACCCTTTACTTTTTGTGAGAGCTCAGTGTAGTTGCAAAGAACTCACAGTCTGCCCTCACACAGACCTGGATGTGAAATTGCGTTCAGCCATATATTAGACGTTCTTATATTTTAATGTATTGACCATGGTCTTAAAGCTGAGGGTGGTAGGGAGGACATGTAGGAGAAGACACATGACTACAGGACTAATAAGGAGAAAATAAAAAATTACTAGTTGATCAATTGTCCCAAAAGTTGGTGGAATAAAAGCCTAGCGATAAAATGAAAACAAATAAACAAACAAACAAACAGATTGGCTGAAGGAATTCTTAGAGTAGAGATCGCTGGGGTATTTTCCCATTTCCCACGAAGGAAAAAGGATGATCCCACATAACAAGTATATATGCAGAGGCGGCAAAGAAAATGCAATATTCACACTATTCCTCTAGTCCACAATGGGATGAGGAGTTTGTACCAGAATATAAAGGAACTGCATCATCATGTCTGCTGTTTAATTCAGCTGACCTTTTATTTTCCACCACAAAATATTTCCAAGCAGTGCAGAGATTTATAGTTTGTTACAAGTACCTCATTTCATGAAACTGTAGCAAACAAGTTGACTAGTTAGTTTCAGTAGATCCTTTAAATAGATTAGGTCCCAAGGCAGAAGCAAATACTAGCACTTTCCGCACAGCTGGATGCTGTCCCAGTGCTGCAATAGGAACAGAGCACAAAGGAGTTCTGGGGAGAACCTTGACATGTGCCCCATGGAGACCCAGGATCACAGAACACAGTGGCAAATTTATCTAGAGAAATCTGAAGGGGGATAATGTCCTTATGGCTAGGTAAAAAGAGAAGAGCAATGGAAAGCTTAAAAGTAACAGGGCTTACATTTTTCTGAAAGAACCTACACAAGAATGTTCTTCCCTTCCCGAGATGCATCACTGAGGAAGGGCCTTGTCAAAAACTGTAAAAGGGCTGGCGTTTTACTCTGCTTACAAACCAACAAGTTAGCCTGCCACAGTTCTCATAGATGTGGGCAGATAAAAGAGATTCCTGCGTCAGCAATAAAAGGATTTATTCATCATAGCAAGCAATGTGACAGAAGGAAATTAATGTTCACATCAGTGTCTTTGCCCCTAGTTCCCTATGGGCACAATGTAGAAGCAGGACTAAGTATATGGAGGACACAATGGAGGGTCTATGTCACAGCTGAGGAACCCCAAGTTTAAGAAAATCCAATATTTATTTATTTTTATGTTTATTGATTTTTAAGAGAGAGAAAGACAGAGGGTGAGTGGGGGAGGGGCAGAGAGAGAGGGAAACACAGAATCTGAAGCAGGTTCAAGGCTCTGAGCTGTCAGCACAGAACCTGACGCCGTGATTGAACTGTGAGACCGTGACCCTAGCCAAAGTCAGACACTTCACCAACTGAGCCACCCATGTGCCCCAGAAAGTCCAATATTTTAAAGGAGGCTGCTAGCAAACTTGACTGAACTTTGCCTTAAAGGGAGACATTATCTTTATTATCCTAATCTTCCCTTTGACCTAGAGAGAAACATGATACCTTAGAAGCTGTTTGGTAAGCAAACATTCTTGAAAAGATGGTTCAGAACAAAACATGATGCAAGATGTACAGAAACACCTTGGAGAATTACTCTCCAACAGATCTTAGAAAGCTGTAAGATCTTTAATGTGGCTAGTGACAGTTATTGTACCTTGTGTCATGAGTGATAAGGGAGATCTATAAATAAACGTAAACTTCTAATACAGGTTTGCTTCATCAGTTCAATATCTTCAATGTTTCTTGTTACCCATTTCCTGCCCTAAGATCACAGGAGACAGAGGGAATAGAGCAAGAGATAGAGCTGAAACAAGGACAATAGCAAAGCAATGTACTACCCCCCCCCCCCACTCTACCACACACACACACACACACACACACACACACACACACGCGCACACAGACTGCTGGTCTTTGGAATGAAGTAGTCAGATATACTTAAGGTGAAGAGAACATGCAGGAAGATTCAAACAGATCAGGAATTAAATATTGATACTTTTTGGGGTGCTCAGTCGGTTAAGCGTCCGACTTTGGCTCAGGTCATGATCTTGAGGTTTGTGAGTTCGAGGCCCGTGTCGGGCTCTGTGCTGACAGCCCAGAGCCTAGAGCCTGCTTCAGGTTCTGTGTTTCCCTCTCTCTCTGCTCCTCCCCTGCTTACACTCTGCTCTCTGTCTCAACAATAAATGAAAATGAAAAAAAAAAAAAAACTTTATATTTTTTAGAGTAAATCTGTAAAAAATTGGTTATACATATGTGACTTTTCAAAACTTTAAAATATTTTTAAACATTTATTTATTTTTGAGAGAGAGACACACACACAGTGCAAGTGGGGGAGGGGCAGAGAGGGGGAGACACAGAATCAGAAGCAGGCTCCAGGCTCCGAGCTGTCAGCACAGAGCCCGACGCAGGGCTCGAACTCCTGAGCCATGAGACATATCTCATGAGACACATCTCATATCTTCGACCTGAACTGACGCTGGACGCTCAAACAACTGAGTCACCCAGGCGCCCCTATGCATATGTGACTTTAAACATATTATTTAGTATTAAGTTAAAGTTTTCCCGTTAACAAATGTGGTTAATATTAACATGAAGACCACAGGGAAGGTGGGAGGATTGTAAATGGAGGACACAATGGTGGGTATAAAAACACATTTAAAAGCAGATTTAAAAGCATATGCTTGAAAAAAATTACAATGTAAATGTTCAACCAGATGATATATTTTCAACCAGATGATGGTGTATGGTTGTATTTACTTAAGCACATTTTAAATGTTTTTTGCTAGGTAATTTAGTACTGCTTTTGACACTGAAAACAGAATAGATTGTGTATTTAAAATTGACGTGTGAAAATACAAAGATTTTGGTGTTGGTCTATCTGTTATATTGACATTTATAATCTGTAATGACTTATATAATGAGATGAATTCTATAGTAGACCCTGGGTAAAGGTTTCTACTACATATGGAGAGAGGGAAGAAATCAGCTGATCTTGTCTAAACAAAAACTGATATGTATTCTAAAATGGATAATTGAAATCTCACACACCTAAACTGAGGACAGAGATTGTAAAATCTACAAGATACATCCTGCTCCTTTCCTGGATCTCAAGGTTGAAAGCCTTCATAAAATTCCATGTTCTGAAATATAAATTGCAACTTCACAAAATCTAGAATGCCATTATTCTAACTGAAAAAAGAAATGGTTTGAGAAATAAGTTGGGGTGCCTGGATGGCTCAGTCGGTTAAGCATCTGACTTTTGATTTCAGCTCAAGTCATGATCTCAGGGTTTGTGGATTCAAGGCCCACTATGGGCTCTGCACGGACAGCTTGGAGCCTGCTTGGGATTCTCTTTCCATCTCTCTCTCTCTCTCTCTCTCTCTCTCTCTCTCTCTCTCTCTCCCTCTCAAAATAAATAAATAAACTTAAATTAAAAAAAAAAAGAAATATGTCAAATGTTGACATTTGAGTTTGGATATAAACTTGTTTGAAGCCTACAACAACAACAACAAAATTGGATCCATGAGGGTGTCAGTCCAGGAAAGAACAATTTTACTAAAAAGGATGAATATCTAAAAAAGACATTTTAAAATGACCATGACCAAAACAAGAATACAATGCTGTAGGTGATAAAAAAAATTAGAAAGCTGTATTTTCTTTATTAGAAGGACTCTTTGATTGTAAAAAAAAATCTTGTGATAAGGTGTTTAGGGAGAGTAAACTACTTTATTTTAACTTAATTGGTAGTAATTTCCAAGTCCTTCAGACAAAGACAACCAGGAGCAAGTCTGTACTGAACAAAGTTGAAATCATTAATTCTTTGCAACAAGGGGGAATACATACACACACACATACACATGCATGCATACATACATACCTGCATACATATGTACAATAAAATACAATATCATGCTTGCTAAGAGAAAGAGGTGATCACCTTGGATTTTTAAAAATCTAGTCAGATGCTGGTTTACCAAGGGCTAAACCTAAGGCCACAGAATAATTGAAATTAAAAGGGGGGATAAAAAAGGAAGTTAATTTCATCACTGTTTTTAACAGCCAAAAATTAGGAAACCAAAAATACATTGCGATACATTTATATAATGTAATATTAAATATAGCTATGAACAGACCATAGTGTCACATATTAATGTGTATGTAAATTAGTACCAATATAATTATGATTGAGAATGGAATAATCAAGTTCTTGAGTATGTTCATACATACATATATGAACTATTCAAGAACATTTATAAAAACTAAATAAGAGTTATAGAGGTATAAACATATGTAACAAAACTTTTAAAAAATGTTTATTTATTTTTGAGAGAGCATGAGTGAGGGAGGGGCAGAGAGAGAGAGAGAGAGAGAGAGAGAAAGAGAGAGAGACAGAGGATCCAAAGCTGGCTCTGCGCTAACAGCAGTGAGCCCGATGTGGGGTTTGAACTCATAAACCATGAGATCATGACCTTAAGTCAGATGCTCAATTGGACTGAGCCACCCAGGTGCTCCTGTAATAACACTGTTTTTTAAAAAATGCAAGGATGGAACTTGTTGGGATGAGCACTGGGTGTTATATATAAGTGATGAATCACTAAATTCTACTCCTGAAACCATTATTACACTATATGTTAATTAACTTGGGTTTAAATAAAATAAAAAAAAATGCAAGGAAACAACGAAAACAAAATAGAAAAATGGATTATCTCTAGGTATATGCAGGGAGACTGAATAAGAAAGGATCAGGGGCGCCTGGGTGGCTCGGTCGGTTAAGCGTCCGACTTGGGCTCAGGTCATGATCTCACGGTCTGTGAGTTCGAGCCCTGTGTCGGGCTCTCTGCTGACAGCTCAGAGCCTGGAGCCTGTTTCAGATTCTGTGTCTGCCTCTCTCTCTCTGCCCCTCCCCTGTTCATGCTCTGTCTCTCTCTGCCTCAAAAATAAATAAACGTTAAAAAAAAAAGAAAGGATCAAAATTAGATAAAAAGAGTAGATAGAAGTAGATGCTGTGACATTTCTAGCTCTTAGGTTTATATTGATTTCATGGTTGCTCATCATAAAACCAAAACACCCACCCACACTCATACATACATAAACACAAACATAAAGCTATTGACAGAGTAAGTTGTCATTGTGCCCTCGAATAAAGACTATGATTAATCAAGTTCTCTTCGACAGGGGGCAGATTTTCTAAAGTTTGGACACCTCCATCAACAACAAAGCCTATTCCATTTACTGAATTAATAATTCTTATTACAGTGACCCATGGAGTTTTACTAGTCACATATACTAGTACTACTTAAATATCATTGTCTGTATAAGAGAATGGAAACATACAATGCTTTTCTGAATGATAAGGCTGACAACTTATTCTGACAATTGCCACTAACCCCACTCTTTATGTGCAAATCCTTTAATTATTTCCTAAATAAATGAAAACAATAAAAAGGAATATTAACTATTTTTATTTAATAGGCTCACTTAATTGCCTTCATTCAAATAAAGGTGTAAAAGTTTGAACAGAAAATTTTGTCCTTTGGGAATTATTCACTCTTAGGAGAAAAGAAGCTACAAATTACAGAACCTGAAATATCCAGTATAAAAAGAAAAAGTGGAGATCACTTGTAACTATAGAATGCTGGGTTCTGTTTCCCATTCTTAACTTATTCTGAAGTCATCAGGGTGTTGTTGCTAGGAAATTTCAGACATTTATTGCTCATGATTTCTGTGTTATCCCCCACTAAGGACCCATTCAAGTGTGTTTTATTTCCCCTTGTTTTATTCTTTTAATCCCCAAACACCCTACTTAAAGTTAACATCCATAATCATGGAAAAGGTTGTTTTAACCATCGCTGGGTGTTTTCATTGATTCTTAGAAAATTCATTTTTGAAGCACTGACTTCATGGTAGATAGATAGGTAGGTAGGTAGATACATAGATGATAGGCAGATGATAAATAGAGTGTAAAGTCTTGAATATTAAGAAATCCTCAGAAGATTAAAAAACCAATTGCTGTCAAAAATGTTTTCTGAATTATTGGTATACCATAACCTGTCTTGCATTAATTTTACAATATTTCTATAAAATAAACTAAAACATAAAGTCCATAAATTGATCAACATTAGATCAAAACAGGTATAGTTTTAATATCACATGCATTGAGGGGCAGGCACCTGGGTTAGGTGGCCGACTTTGGTTCAGGTTATGATCTTGTGGTTGGTGAGTTTGGACCCCTGTCAAGCTCTGTGCTAACAGCTCAAAGCCTGGAGCCTGCTTCAGATTCTGTGTCTCTCTCGCTCTCTGCCCCTCCCCCGCTTACACTCTGTCTCTCTGTCTGTCTCTCTCAAAATAAATAAACATTAAAAAAAATCGCATGCAAAATAATCAACTCTTCTTTATTATACCTTGGTAATATTGTATGTGTGTTGGGAGGTGGAATATACAAAATGATGAGCTAATGTCTTAAATTATATAATGCATCACCAGACAGAAGCATATAATTTTGAACAATAGAAGACACTTCTTAAATTTTAAGTTGCATATTCCTGAGGTGTTACCTGAACTACCACTTTTTGCATGTCACCTGGTAAAATCTAAATGGATTTGCCTTGTTGACAAATAGTAGAATAAAGACTGTCATGCAAAAAGATAAACTCAAGTGTGCAAAGTAAAACCCCGTCAATGTTAAGGGCAATGTATAGCTTCCTACTGCCATGACTTAAGTATATCTGTGCCCTTCTATCCATTTTAATATACAAAAGAGATCGGCTTCCTTATCAGTAGGTGGTCTATATCTGAAAGCTTGTTATCCAGTCTGGAACTTGGATTGTTTTAACTTGGCACCCATCCCATAGATTGGAACTGCTCTGTGGAAACTGGTATATTTAGTTGTTCATATTGCTACTGAGATCCAGACAAAATATAACCTTGAAAGTCAATAGAGCAAAAAATAGTAAACAGAAAGATGTTATCAATTACTGACAACATGGCAGAACTCTTTTCCATGTGTTAAAATGATTAAGGCATGACAATATTTTTCATAGTTATCCGTGGAAAAGAGTTCAATTTATGTGACTTAACCATAATAAAATAAATATAAAAATCTTAGGTCCATTAAAATTTTAAATTTAAAAGCATTTTTATTAATCAGGCTTAGAGATTATTTTGGTATTCATAATCTCTCTTGCTTTCCCATTTCCATAGTGTTAGTGATAAAGACTTTTTATACAGTGGGCCAATCTATATCCATGCTCTTCAGCAAAACAGATAAGCTTTTTTTCTGTCAAAACATTTAATTATAAAGTTGTTCGTGTTAGTTAAGAAGTAAATCATTTAAAGGGTAAAAAAGATTAAATGTAATCTTGAAAGGAAAATGCTTACAGATAAAAAGGAAAGAAACTTGTAGTCAAAGAGAGAAAGTAATTTGTCTTTTCAAGATAGTTAATGAGCTTCAGATACTCTTTGATGATGAGAAAGAGTATGATACACACACAAAAAAAGCTTTAATGAAGTATAAAATTATAACAGATAATGAAGTTCTTTTTTTAGAATATGCAATTAGTAACTGTTGGATTTCTATTTCTTAAAACCATAAATATATTGACAATGCTACATACATGTAAAACCATTTTAAATAAGTTATAAATTCTAACTGAAGATGATCAAGATCAAACCAACTTTTTTTTTTTTCCACCTCAATTCTCCTTTCTGAAAGATCAGGGGGAAAAAGTATGTTTAAGCATACAGGATTTCAAAAAGGTTTATATTAAACTGTTTGGATCGTAATAATATAGGAATTAGCTAAGGAGATTTATTTAATCAGAAGATGAAGAGGTTTTATGGTGGTACTCTGAAAAAAGAATTCATGAATAAAATGATCAGAAAATGTTAACAGACTGATAATTTGGAAAATAAGAATTAGTGGAATTTTATGTAACTGTTTTAAAATTATAATACCAGAAACAAAGTAAGAAACATAAGTCATTTGACAGTAAATATGTCAAAGTTAACTTAAACCTTCAAGTAGTAAAGTATGGCCTCTCCAAGTACTTCTATTTTGTGATGATTTTAAAAAAAATTTTAACGTTTATTTATTTTTGAGACAGAGAGGAACAGAGCATGAATGGGGGAGAGTCAGAGAGAGAGGGAGACACAGAATTTGAAACAGGCTCCAGACTGTGAACTGTCAGCACAGAGCCCGACATGGGGCTCGAACTCACAGACCGCGAGATCACGACCTGAGCCGAAGTCCGACGCTTAAAGGACTGAGTCACCCAGGTGCCCCTGTGATGATTTTTAAAAAAATTTTCCATACTAAACGTATATAATGAAATAACTTGTACAATTATAAAATGCATATGTAAAAGGATGTAGCCTGTAGATACATGCAAAAGGATGTTTTCTTACAGTACTGTTAGCATAGAAATAATATGTAGATGACTAAAATGTTAAATAATAAAGATAAGTTGTTTAAATGCAATTTCAATTCTCTATGATATCTTATGCACCTATCAAAAGGTTTAGGTTTAACAAGAAAGACGTTAATCAGCTACTAACAGAAAAATAAGGTATAGAACAGCATATATACTCTGGCATTGTTTACAATAAAATAGGTATTGGCTTAGCTGGTCCTTTCTTTGTTCAAACTGTCTGCTAAAATTATGTACTAACTGGATAACATTGGTTTGGGGAGACATGGTTTTGGGATTTATTAAGATTTTCCCTATTAGATATAACGTTATGATGTTTAAAATTTTTTAAAGAAAAATATACAGACAAGAAAAAAGTAAAATATGACATTAAACAGGAGCCTTGTAATATTGTACATAGTTGCTTTTGAACAGTGACTAAAATCTTTTCTTAATTTGAATTGAGTCCCCTTTTAAACTAATTACTTTAAAAACTGTTATTTTTAATAAGCCCCACTCTTAGATGTCCAAGAATCTAAGTATAATTTTACATATAACTTCTGTAATTGCTTTTGTTAGAAGATAGTACCAAAGAAGTTTTGATAGAAGATAGTTATCTTTATTATTATTTTTTAATGTTTATATTTTATATTTGACACAGAGAGAGACAGCATGAGCAGGGGAGGGGCAGAGAGAGAGGGAGACACAGAATCTGAAGTAGCCTCCAGGCTCTGAGCTGTCAGCCCCAAGCCCGACAACAGGCTCAAACTCATAGACCGTGAGATCATGAGCCGAAGTCAGACGCTTAACTGACTGAGCCACCCAGGTGCCCCTAATTGTCTTTATTAATGATCCCTCAGTAACCCAGAATATGTTCCATAATATGGATGGTTTATCCAAACAGTGGAAAGTTATAAGAGAAAGGACTGAGGTCTCCAGAAAAAGAAAAATTCTCCTCTATAATGCCTTTGAACCCAAGACCACAACATCAACTTCTGTCTGAATCTCCAGGCTGCCAGTCTGCTCTGCAAAATTTGGTCTCACAAGCCTCCACAACTATGTGAGCCAATTCCTTAGAATAAATCTCTTTCTCTATGTATATGCCTACTATTGGTTTTGTTTCTCTGGAGAACCCCGACTAATATAGTAACTAACAATGGTAAATGTATTAAATCCAAAGTGAATTGCAAGCAGTTTTAAATTCAAATGCCTTTAGGGACATAGCGAATGACTGAAATTAGAAAATCAGATGGCTATAAAACATTCAGTAGTGGTGGGTATGATGGTGAAATTAAGACTCCATTCCTGTTGAAAGAAATTGAAATGAAAGTATTTTTTAAAACGTACCCTAATCAAAAATCCTCGTAGGCTGATTTAGCATGTGGAATGCCAGTGTGTGATTTAGTTCAAAGAATTAATAGAAGTGGAAAAGAATTGTGGGTTGAAATGATTAAATAAAACTTTACGGGGCTAAAGAGATTTTGAACCTTCCTTGACCAAGACTGGCTTAACATTCCTTCCAACCTGACTAAATTTTAGACAGAATTCTTCCTGACTCTGGGCCCCTGACATTCCTTTTCATAGAGTCTTTGCTTTAGAAGACCTATAGTTGTAAATCCTTTCTCTGCTCCTTTGAATGTAAATCTTTTTCAAAGCTACTTGCTAATTTACAAAATAGGAATGTCTTGCTCAAGAAGCCTAACTTTGGCAGTCTACTCCAAATTATAAAACTGCCTCCTGACATGAAAGTGTAAGAAAGTTCACTTTTCATTTTCGTAAAACCAATTAGGAAACACAGATGGCCTAACCCCGCCCCCCTACTCCTGCTCTTAAAAACATCCCAGCCTCTTGTTTTAGTGGAGTTGAGCTCAGTTACCTTTCTCCCCTAAGTCAGTAACCTCAGAAAATGTCTTCCTTGACTATTTAAATTTGTCCAGAGCAAATTTTGCTTTGGTTTTGTTTTTGTAATTTCATTTCAGTTAACTTACATATTCAAATAGACATAGATACTTGAAAATAGACTTTTGACTAAGCAAATGGCAAAAACAACAACAAAAAGACTATTTCAGTAGTGTTATGTATTCCTTCTTTGATTCTTGGCTCCTTTTTCTCTCTAAGTCATCAGGAAGCCTACACAATTAGTAGAGACTTAATTCAAAGTAAAACAAACAAAATAAGAGACATGATTTCATTATAAAGAAGCTTTATTTCCAGAAAATTTATAAGTCACAATCTCTTCCTGGTTGATTGATGAGCCCCAAGATTATGTAGCCCATTTTTACGTTTCACTAAATCATTGAAACAGCAGATTTTTTCCTCCTTTTTGTTAATTACATTTAAGTCAAATGCTCATTTGGCAACTGTGCTACATATATTCTCTCATAATCAGCTGAAAATTTATTTTACTTTTCAGAGATATAAATATATAAAGACATAAAGTATATATATAGAGAGAAAGTAGTAAAGACATTAAACTGAAAAGAAAATCTCAAGAAAAAAATTCCTAGTTATATCACCAAATATCTTTTTTTTTTTTATTTTTTTTTTTTCAACGTTTATTTATTTTGGGGACAGAGAGAGACAGAGCATGAACGGGGGAGGGGCAGAGAGAGAGGGAGACACAGAATCGGAAACAGGCTCCAGGTTCTGAGCCATCAGCCCAGAGCCCGACGCGGGGCTCGAACTCACGGACCGCGAGATCGTGACCTGGCTGAAGTCGGACGCTTAACCGACTGCGCCACCCAGGCGCCCCTATATCACCAAATATCTTACCCATTATACATTATAACAGAAATTAAACTTTTAAGTTTTTTTGTTTGTTTTTATTTTTGTTTTTTTTCCTATATCATTAGTGAACTAGAGCAAGAATAATAACTTTTATCCACTGGCTTGTATTTTTTTTTTAATTTCATTCAAAGGGCTTTAACTAATAAATTACAACAGAAATCTGATGATATCACTCATATATTCAGACATTCCTGAAATATCTATCTTTAAAGATTACAGCACCGGTGAGATATACAATAAATGACATATATATATATATATATATATATATATATATATACACACACACACACACATATATGTACATATATTATATGTCTGTATGTACATGCCTTTCCTTTTCAGTTAATATATACTATTGTGTTATATATATATATATATATATATATATATACACACACACACGTGTATATTATATATATATATATATATATACATATATTCTAGATATTCATAGATATAGATACATCTAGCATTGAAACATTTTCATAACAAGATGAAAATATATATTTTGATAACCGAAGTCCTAATAAGCATTACTTTAGGAATAATGAAAGCACTTTAACAAAAATGGAAAGTAAAACATCATGTATAAGTTGGAAGAAGAACAGTTTCAGAATTCACAATATTGAGATTCCCTCAGATGAAAGGCAGAGATACAGGAACTGTTGTAAGCTTCAATCTATGCCACATGAATCTCTTAAAGAAAACAGAAGAGTCACCAGATAACTGAACATTTTACAAGGTCAGGGTCCATATTTCCAGTCCCTACTAAAGCAAAAGCAGAAGTTAAGTGTTTGGTGGCTCAGCATACTTCCTACATATCTTTTATGATTGTGGAATAGAAACAAATATGAAGGAAAACTGTGTTCAAAATTCACCAACAAGTATCACTGGATGCCTTTAGAGTAGAAAACAAGAACAGCAATATTAGCCACTGGCAATATTGAATAATTCACTTCCTAATTTATTGCTGTACTTAAATTCAGAAACCAAATGCAGAAGTACAGGACAGGTGAGTTGTGAATTTCCAACAGTTTAAGTGAAAAAGACCTGGAATTTAAGTTGACTACAAGTGGAATATAAGTCAATGGCATGACAGGGCTGTCAGAAAGGCAATTTGACTTAGAGAGAACTAATACAACTGCAGTGTCCATATTAAAGTAGGGAACCATTCCTACCTGTCAACCCTACTCAGATAACTTTGGATATAGCAAGATCAGCTCTAAGCACCACAAGTTACAAAGAAAGTCCATAAAGTCTAACACATTCAAGTGGGTTTTGTGCATTTGTTTTAAAAATTTGGATAAAGAAAATGAAAACATTTTCTTCAAAAAGTTTGAGATAGAGATGGTGAATACTAACTTCAGCTGTTGAAAAAATGTTCTCAAAATTAAGAATGATTTCTGTGATGGACTAAATGCTTGTGTTCCCTCAAAATGCATATCTCGATATCCTAACCCGTAATGTGATGTTATTTGTAGGTGGGGTCTTTGAGAAGTAATTAGGTCCTGAGATTGGAGCCCTGAATAGGATTACTGCCTTTGTGAGACAAAAGAGCTTGCTCTAATTCTCTGCTCTTTGCCATGTGAGGTTAGAAGAAAAAGATGCCCATCTGCAAACCAAGAAACAGGCCCTCACTAGATACTGGGTGTGTGTCATCTTGGATTTCCCAATCTCCACAACAATGAAAAATCAACATTTGTTGTTAAGACACCCAGTCAATGGTATTTCGTTAGAGCAGTCTGAGCAGACTAAGACGATTTAATTCCTTCATTCTTCTATTAGCTCAACAAATATCCATTGAGTGTTGAATTTATGCCACACAGTGAGCTGGACAAAGATGATTCTGACAGTGAAACAATAAAATATGGACAGTATACATGAAGAGGATTTTTAGTCTTTCAAAGATGAGAGGTTGTTACAATAACTATAATGCAACTATAATAAGGACTGTGACAGAGGAGCAGAGAATATTACATAAGAGGGTCAGCTAAACTAGATGGGCCAGCCAGTCTTCAAGGGGAGGGAATCACATTTCTATCAAGAACTCAATGATAATCTGAAGAACGTGTAAGAGAAAATTGTGGTAATAAGAGAAATGCAGACAGATCCAAGAAGACTAGAAAATTGTATAAAAACTTGCAGATGATGAGAGAGGTAATGCTTTGGAGAATTTGAAAATAATTGTGCAGAGGGGTGGCTTAGTCAGTTAGGTGTTCTTCGACTCAGGCCATGATCTTGTGGTTCCTGGGTTCAAGCCTGCATCAGGCTCTGTGCTGACAGCTCAGAGCCTGGAGCCTGCTTGGGATTCTGTGTCTCCCTCTCTCTCTCTGCCCCTCCCCTGATCGTATTCTGTCTCTATCTCTCAAGAATAAATAAACATTAAAAGAATTGAAAATAATTGTGCAGAGATGGATTACAGAGTTTCTGAGGAGGTGTGGCAGGATTTGTAAATAACAGGAAAAAGACTCAAATGATGGTGGGTCTTACGAAGGATGTGTAGGAATAGAGTTTATCCTAAAGGTGAGGGCAGACCATTACATGGACAGAGGAGGGACGCCTGGTGGCTCAGTTGGTTAAGCATCTGACTCTTGATTTCAGCTCAGGTCATGATCCCATGGTTTGTGAGACTGAGCCCTGAGTCAGGTTCTGTGCTGACAGCATGGAGCTGACAGAGAGAGAGCACTCTATCTCTCTCTCTCTCTCTCTCTCTCTCTCTCTCTCTGTCTCTCTCCCTGCCCCTCCCCTGCTCTCTCTCTCTCTCTCTCTCTCTCTCTCTTTCTCTCAAATAAATAAACACTAAAAAATAGAGGGATGAAGTTTTTGTTTCAGCTGAGAGTCCTAGATGAAATAGAAGAAAGGGAACCACAATGAAGACAGTGATAACAGTTAAAAACCATAACACGTTTCAGAAGATGAAGATGATCTGAAGATTGGTAAAGTGTGGAGATGAGGCACTAAGTATACAGTCAAGAGAGACTTTTGGAGTTTGCATATAAAGTGGATGGCAGATCAGAAGAGAAAAGCAACGCAGCAAGGGAATTTGGGAAATGAAGTCTTTAGCCTGACCAGCTGTGCTCAGCTAAAACTATTCCCATGCAGAAGTACAAGCACAGATGCCGAGGGTGAGGGGGCAGGCATCTAGAAGTCTGTCACTTAGTGTCCTTACCCAAGCAAAGTAAAAATTTCTATCCATTCAGCAGCATCAGAGAGAGCTTTGGGCATGACATGTATAATTGGTATATTCTTGTAACAGGAGGTAGATATTAATAGAATCCATGAAAATAGTCTTCCTTTTTGGAAGTGGAAGTTCCAAAATAATTCCAGGTAATTTTATAATTACCCTGCACACAGGAAAATCTCACATAAGTAATAGCATAATAGTAAGACCTTTAGGCTTGAATTTTATTCCCAGCCTTGACTTTTGATACTGTTTAGCCTTGTGAAAATCAGTAAGCCTTACTTGTGAAATAGAGAAAATTTCCCAGGATTTCTCATTTTGGAGAATTTGGAATTTGTTGAATAAATTAAATGGAGTATCATCTACATCATGTTTAGAAACTTTCAAAGCATGATGCAAACTGAACTATTAGCAATAGCTAGATTTATAAAAAATGAAATATTGAGCAAGAGATTATTTGATGTCCATAAGGGATATTACAGTGATATTATTGAATAGGGGCTGGAGGTTAGACAAGATATCTGGGTTATAAATAAGTCCACTGAATTTTGTACGTTACATGTCACCTGGCAGTAGCTTTCAATGGGGACAAGAAAGTGTATAGCTTAACTGAAATATTTTGATATTATAAACATTTGTAAATTATTATATTCAATGGGTTTGAGGGGATAACTTGAAATATTTATTCCTAAAAAAATAAGGTTTTCTAAAAATCACCGCCATAAAGTTTCACAGGAGTCAGATTATGCAAAATAATATTGCCATTTGCAAAATATCCTTTGGTCTGAGGAGATATCTTCTGATAAAAATAAAGTCTAGTACTCTACAAAGAGTCAGCATTCAGTAAATGGTTATCAAATGACCACTTTATCTACAGAAGTGAGTTTTACAACATTTCATGTGGAGAAAGAGAGAGTCATTTAATTCAAATTAAAACATCCTATATGCTGCATGTCTTAGAGCAATTGGCTGGTACACAATTGTTTTAATCAAAGGAATGTACTATAAAATTTGGATTTCTACCTCATGAGGAAGCATCTTATTTCCTACAAAAGTCATATTATTTTGAGGGCCTAAATTAGCTCATGATAATTAGGTACTTAAAAAGGGCACTGATATTTCAAACCAAGATAACCGAGATAACATTTGCTAAAAAGAGGGAAAACAATGTGAAAATATGAAAGTCTCAGTGACTGACTCTGAGATAGGTAAAATTGAATCTAGAATTCCATTAAAAAAGGAGATTTCTGTTATACTGTATGTTTTCATTGTTTGTTCTTATGATACCTTTGTCTCTGCAAGCCCTATCTTTCTCATACTTTTCTTAACTGTTGTGATGCTTTCCAACCTGATTTCCCTGTACTGGGGTTTTGATCCTCAGGTCTTATCAGTATTTGTCAGAACTTCCCAAAGTAAATTTAGGGCATAAGAGTAATAAAGAACATGTCTTAAAATCTCCGGATAAAGCAGAATAATAAGGTGTTAAGGGCACAGACTGGATTCCTGCAACCTAGAACTATTAGACCGTTTTCTGGGTGAGCATGGGTAGGTTATATGTTGACTCTGCACATAAGTTTCTTTCTCTGCCATAAAAGATTACTAACTTTAAAGTATTGTGGAGGATTTTATTTTATGTTATGTTCTTGTTGTTCTTGTTGTTGACTTTAAATGAGTTAGTATTTTCAAAACCTTTTGATCCGTGATTAGCTCCCTATAAATATTTATTATTAATACCATTTTTATTATTAATAGTATGGCAACACACTCAATTTTTTGAAATACTAATGAAGCTCTTACAGTCAAACTACTATCTTTCAACTTATTAGAAGTCAACTTACTCTACATGTTTTCATGCCAGACATTCCAACTTTTCACATCCACTGAAGTCTGCATTTATTGAATGTTTCCTCTTTATCAGGACTTGGTTCCAGCAGTTTACATTAATAGCCACTTTCAGGGGTGTCTGGGTGGCTCACTGGGTCTGACTTCGGCTTATGACATGATCTCACAGTTCGTGGGTTCCAGCCTGAATCGGGCTCTGTGTTGACAGCTCAGAGCTTGGATACTGCTTTGGATTCTGTGTCTCCCTCTCTCTCTCCCTCCTTCCCTACTTGTGCTGTCTCTCTCTCAAAAATAAATAAACATTGAAAAAAATAACCACTTTCATATTCATTTCTTTTGGTCTTTTATATAGTATTTTAAAAATTTATTTATTTTTTTTAATAATCTCTATACCCAACATGGGGCTTGAACTCGCAACCTCAAGATCAAGAGTCAGATGCTCTTCAGACTGAGCCAGCCAGATGCTCATTTTATCATATTTTTTTAACACTGGTAGAGTGTCCAGCTTAGGATCATGTATGATGTTTAATTTCTATCTCTTTTTGTTGTTGTTTACTTTAAGCTGGAAACTTCCTCAGACTTTTTTTTCTCAAATTTTTATTAAATTCTAGTTAGTTAACTGTGGGGAATAAGCTTAGGAATCCCCTGGGTTTATACCAATGGGTTAACAAGGCATAAAGAAATACAAAGTCATAGAATGCTCACACTCAAGTTTGGGTAAACCAGATTGGCATTCCAAGAATAAGGGGATACAAAGACACCCCAAGAACAGGGAGGTGCAAAAGCACCTCAAAATAGAGAGGGGGTGCAGAGCCCCCAAAATAGAGAGGGAGAGGCAAAGGCCTGAAATAGAAACAGCACAAAGGTGCCCAATACGTAGGTATATGAAATGAACAAGATTAGATGTTCAGGGTGGAAACACCCCCAATTTAGTACTATAGCAGAAAAGCTGCTTTCACAGGAGAATAGGGCCAGGTTAGGCAAATTGGTGGATTGGACTATGGACCGCTGTGCTGCAGGCAAAGCAGCCCAGAGTGGAGATGGTTAACAAAAGGCGCCTTATTAACCTTGAGATTATTTCCCCTATCTGCTTTATCCCCTAAACTAGCTAAGATAAACAGATGCAGAGCCTCCTGTCTGCTGTTAACAACCATCCACCCATCTGCCTGAGCGCCCGGATTTTGTTTTATATTGACCCAAACTCCAAACACCCTATAGCTTCAAAACCCCCTTTTCCCTCACGTCACCAAGTTAATGTTCCTAGTTTCTTCGTCTCTTTGTATACCCCCATCACGTTTGCAAGGCTTCTGATCTGAATAAATATGGGGCAAGGACCCTTATTTGGGGCTCTTGTCTTTTCCTGGACATTAGCCATCTCTCACTTTAATCCTGTGTCCCCTCTTTTGCTGGCCAAAAGAGAACTTTAGACTTAGAGTCTACGACAGTTAACATATAGTGTAATACTGATTTTAGGAGTAGAATTTAGTGATTCATCACTTACATATAACAATCAGTGCTCATCCCAACAAGTGCTTTTCTTAATGCCCATCACCCATTAAGCCCATCCCCCCATCCAACACCCCTCCAGAAACCCTCAGTTTGTTCTGTATAAATAAGAGTCTTATGGTTTGTTTCCCTCTCTCTTGTTTTCCCTCTTCCCCTAAGTTCATCTGTTTTGTTAGTTAATTCCACATATGAGTGAAATCATACGGTATTTGTCTTTCTCTAACATATTTTCCTTAGCATAATGCACTCTAGCTCCATCCATGTCATTGCAAATGACAAATTTTCATTCTTTTTGATGGCTGAGTAATATATATATATATATATATATATATATATATATATATATATACCACATCTTCTTTATCCATTCATCAGTTGATGGGCATTTGGACTCTTTCCATAATTTGGATATGGTTGATAGCACTGCTATAAACATTGGGGTGCATGTGCCAATCATATGATTGGGGTGCTTTCAATCAGCATTTTTGTAACCTTTGGATATCCTAGTAGTACCATTGCTGGGTTATAGGGTAGTTCTATTTTTAATTTTTTGAGGAACCTCCATAGTGTTTTCCACAGTGGCTTCACCAGTTTGCATTCCCACCAACAATGAAAGAGGGTTTCCCTTCCTCCACATCCTCGCCAATATCTCATTTCCTGAGTGGTTCATTTTAGCCATTCTGACAGATGTGAGCTAGTATCTCATCATGGTTTTGATTTGTATTTCCTTGATGATGAGTGATGTTGAGCATCTTTTCATGTGTCTGTTGTCCATCTGGATGTCTTCTTTGGAAAAAATGTCTATTCATTTTTGGAAAAAATGTCTTCTCATTTCTTTACTGGATTATTTTTTGGAGGTGGGTGGGTGCTATTTTTAGCTCCAATAAAAATTAGCAAATTGAAAAAATGAGTAAATCAAGGCCTATGTTTAGTAACCTATCCCTATCACACAGCTAGTGACGGAGGAAACAGGATTCCACATTGGGCATCTAACTCTTTAGCCAGTACTCTCAGCCATCATACCTCTCAGTGTCTCAGAGAATCTGCCTCTGATATATAAGTGATCCATAATCTCTTCCACTCCCATAGCATTCAGTTCTTCCTCTGCCTGAACCCATATCCTTTAAACACTGATAAATCTCATTTTCCTAAATTAAAAACAAATAATTTGGTGACTGCTTTTATGCTTCTCATTTCTCTCAAAATAAGTGTTACACACACACACACACACACACACACACACACACACACACACAAAATCTTGCTCTCTGCAGCTACTAAACTTCTTTTCCTCCCTAGGTCCACTGAAATCTTCACTTCCTTTTTACACAGTGACTATTCTTGCTTCGGTGTCCAGCGACCTACTCAGTTCTATATGCAAAGAACACTTTCTTACTCTGACTTTTTCAACATGTCTTGTTTCCACTATTTTTCTCCATCTTTTTCTTCTTGAGTGACCCCATTTTATTCCTGTATTATCCTTCTACCTCTCTACAGTTATTCATTCTCTATGTTCTTATCTATCCTTGTCTTACAAATATTTCTGTTACTAGAGATTTCATTTTGGGCTGATTTCTCATTCTGACTACTCCCAACCTGTGTCTTTAATATTTACTAAAATCTCAGGACTTCAGAACTTCACCTCCGACTCTTACCTGTTCTCTGAGCTACAGATGGAGACTTCAAATTATTTTTTCAATGTATCTTTCTGTGGGTGTCCCACGGGAGTCTGTGCTCTTCTTCATGCCTATGGTGATGTTCTTACTTCTCTCAGGTTAGTCACTCATCTCAATTCCTTGAAAATTGTATCTGCTTCCTTCGATAACACTTATTCCAAGATCATTGGGGATATTTTTTCAGCCTTGTATCAAGTAACCAATTTTAGGAACCATGGAGATTTGAAGGGTAACACCCAGTTCTTCAAGTGAAATCCTTGGTTTCTTCCCATGAGATGCGGTTTTTTCTTGCCTGGAAACTACAGTCATACTATTTGCACATCTTCTATTTCGCCCCTTTTTGTTGAAATAGGCCCCAATATTCTGGTTAAAGTTAAACTCTGGGCATTTTAATCAATTTTCAATTAATTTTTTCTAACTTAAAATTTACATCATATTTTTAAAAGTCAATGATAACTTAAGTATATGGAAGTTATAATAAAAGTAGTAGAAGTAGAAATGGCAGCTTATACTGGCAATAGTTTGTCATATAAAGTGAGTTTTATCAGCTATTCAATATTACTTTTTCAACTACATTATGGACCCCTAGTAACAATAAAAATAATGAAAATTAACTGAGATAATGAGCATGATTTTTCAAGGGACAAATATTTCATGGGGATTTAGAGAAGAGCTAGTAGGGAATTTGTAATCCTAGTGAGTATTTCTTTTAAATGATAGTTTTAATACAACTTCCCACTGGAGTTTCAGTAGTCTTAACTTATACTACTTCAAAACTCTAGATTTTTTTTCAGAATAAAAAAAATGTTGGCTCAAATAGATTCACACAAATTAAAAAAAAATGTTGGTTCAAACAAATGCACAGTTTTTATGGGACCATAAATCAACCACCAGGTGTTGAGGGACTAGATACACACTCTGCTCAGAGGAGATGCTGAGACAGCTTGGGTTCATAAGTTGAGTCATAGAAGAATGCCTAAAGATTAAATATGATGTTGAATTTTTAAAAACCGTAAAATAAAGTCTCAGATCAGATGATTAAACCATAACATTATTTACAAGCCCATGGTAATTATTACAATTTCAAGCAAATGCTCATTTAATTGTGCCATAATTTTTTCAAGAAAGCTTTTCTAACACTCTACCCAATCGGAGGGAAAATAGCACCACATTAAAATTTTTTTTCTTTAACATGGATTTCTTATTAAAAAATATATATTTTAATGGACCTGCTTGAGAAAAGTAATACAACTAGGATATCTAGCACTGCTTGATATATTATACCTCTGTAAAATTCTTTTGGAGAAAACAAACCAACAAACAAAAAGCAGTTAGAGCAGTTAGAGCAAGGAAGCAAACAAAGAGTATGTATAGGAAAAGACAGTATTGACAAACACTATAATCTTCTTTATGCTCCTTGAATGACTGTCATAATTGCAAGGTAGGGTTGTCAGAGTGTTTTGCGGTTTCTTCATTTACAGAATATGCACATTAAATGTGAAGAGCATTGGCAGAACACTTGGTGCCTCATATTATTTTAAATTATAATGAGCAAATTGATGTGAGAATATACAGAACAATAAATATGTCAGTTTGCTATTCAGGAAAACCCCAAGCAATATAAAATTAACAATAATAAATGCTCAGTTTTGTTTTATTTATATGTGTCAGGCATCGATTATATCATCCACTACTACATGTCAGTTAAAATGGATTAACTGTATTAACTTTTTATCAACATGGCTATATCTCAAAAGTACTTTGCTCAGATGTGATCAGCTTGCATAAAAAATTACATGATGTATCTGCAGTTTGAAATATACATACACACACATTGTTTACAAAGGCCTATTCATAAAGGTATTTATGGCACATGGATCATAAAATAATGGATGGCAAAGATGCACAAAAATATCCAGAAAGCAGTATCAAGAACAGAGAAAAGAGAGAATAAAAATGCTCCAACTGTACATACTATATTTTTGCTTTTTGAAAAGTATCTGAGAGATATATTGCATAATATTAACCAATGGTATAATCTAATCTAATCTGAGTAGGTCATACAAGGTTCTATTGTTGCATTGTTCTATATTTTATTTTATTTTTTTTTTCAACGTTTATTTTTTTTTATTTATTTTTGGGACAGAGAGAGACAGAGCATGAACGGGGGAGGGGCATTGAGAGAAGGAGACACAGAATCGGAAACAGGCTCCAGGCTCCGAGCCATCAGCCCAGAGCCTGACGCGGGGCTCGAACTCCCGGACCGCGAGATCGTGACCTGGCTGAAGTCGGACGCTTAACCGACTGCGCCACCCAGGCGCCCCTCACTGTTCTATATTTTAAAAGGTTAATATGAAAATTCATGAAATACAGTTAAAATATGCTTAAGTAAGAAAGAGTGGTAAAACAAAAAAATAAGAGAGATGATAGAAGATTAAGGTTAGTAATCAAAATGCATATCATGAAATACTAAATACTTGCTAAAGAAGGCTTATGAATAAGGTTTGAAACACTGAAGTTTTCCCTTCAGAAAAATACAAGATTTAATTATCTATAAGATTTTACAGGAATAAAACTGAGATTTTAGGACTAGCAAAGCATTACTGGTCCTGGAACCAGAAAACTTCACTTTTTCAAAGTAAAATAATCATAACTTTTTAATTTGGAAAATGTTTATGATAAACATGAATTACAACCCATATTTCAATTACTTTTAAAGAATAATTTTTTTACATTTTCAACAAAATAGAACATTGTATCTTGTGAATTGTTCCTTATTAATTTTCATTGTTAGTCTTTCAAAGTTGAAGACCCATGATAGTTAAATTTTCTGAAAAGCCCAAAGCCCATTTCTGAAAAGCCCAATGATCTACTATCCTGTATGTATTATTACTACTAAAGATAGCATGGTATTTATAGAAACTTAATAAAATACAGATTACCCAAAAGGAAAACAAAAAACTGCAAATTAACAATCTTTCTGAGATCCCTGAAAAATTTTGTAACAATTGTTTTGCTCTATGGAATACATCATAAAATAGTTCTTATTTATGAATATATTACCATGTATAATACACACACCTTCACATAGCCAGTTTCTATAATAATATATAAGCAATGTTTCGGAGACACAAGTATTTGTATATATTCAATTATTTAAAATTTTTAAATGTTCAACATTCTGTTATTACTGAATCCTCTCCATATTATACATTATTTAATTTGTTTCAATTTTTCACTATTTTCAATACTTCCATTATGCAAATATAAAGTGAAAACATATTTGGATACACCTTTACATTAAACTCTAGAATAATGATTATATTAAAGAGTATGTACACTTTAAATAATTGGCATATCTAGAATTGCCCTCTATAAAATTGTACTAATACACATTTTTGGCATTTTGTGATTTTGTCTCTTTTCAAATTTGACTTTCTGGCTTTATGCAATTATCATTCTATGTTGCTAGGAGTGGCTCTTCATATATCTGCCACATTCACACCTTTACATTCCCAGGATCCACATTAGCTTTTTTCTGTACTTCCAAAAATGCCTTCAAACTGATTTATAGTAGTTATGATAAATTGAATAAAAATGTCCTAATTAGCTGTCTGAGACTGAAAGTAATTGTCAATTCCTTCAAAAAAGTAGTTTGCTGGGGTACCTTTAGGGTTGCATTAAATATAACAATCAATTGTGGAGAATTGATAGTTTAAAAAACCCAACCAAAGAACACAGTATATCTCTCCGTTTATTTCTGTCTTCTTTAATTGTTTTCGGTAATATTTTTTGTTTTAGATATATTACTCTTGCAAGTATTTTATTAAATTGATCCCAGTCATTATTTGCTTTATGATACTGAGAATGTTATTAATTTTTTTTAATTTAATTAATTTTTTTTTAAATTTACATCCAAGTTAGTTAGCATATAGTGCAAAAATGATTTTAGGAGTAGATTCCTTAATGAGAATGTTATTTTTTAATTTCAGATTCTAATTGGTCCTTGATTATTTTTAAATATAACTATTTTTTAAGTATTGGCATATATTATGTATTCTTTACTTTCAAGATTCTGGAAGCTTTTTTTTTTCATTAGATGTCTTAGTGATTTTTATATATGCAAACATGTCATCTAAAAATTAAGAAAAATTTATTCTACCTATGTGCTGTATTCTTTATTTCTTTTCTCATGCCTTATTAGGACTTACAGTAAAATACTGACTAGAAGTGGTAAGAGAAGATTGGTATCTTTTTTTTCTTCTCTTGGAGGAAATCATTCTATAATCATGAAGTATGATGTTATTCTTTTAATTTTAATATATGGTTTTTAAATGATTAAGATAATTTCCTTCTCTTCCTGGGTTTCTGAAAATTTCGATTATGAATGGTGTTGAATTTTGTTAAATTTTTTTTTCTGCAGTGTTGAGTGGATATGCTTTGTTTATTTTAAATTTTGTTAACATTGAGAATTATATCAGTTGATTAAAAAACATTTTTTAATGTTTATTTATTTTTGAGTGTTAATAAATGTTAATAAATGAGTGTTAAATAAATGTTTATTTTTGACTGTGAGTGGGGGAGGGGCACAGAGAGAGAGAGAGAGAGAGAAAGACACAGAATCTGAAGAAGCTCCAGGCTCTGAGCTGTCAGCACAGAGACCCACATGGGCCTGAACTCAGAATTCGTGAGATCATGACCTGAGCCAAAGTCAGATGCTTAACCGACTGAGCCACCAAGGTGCCCCAATTGATTTTAAGTGTTAACAAATTCACATTACTACCAAACCCTACTTGACTGTATTTTCCCTTTTATGTTTGATATGATTTGTTGCTAATACTTTGCCCAGCATTTTTGAATTGACATTCCAAAAATATATAACTCCATAATTTCTTTTTTCTAATGTTTTAGATCTGCTATCAGAGTTTTGATTTTAGTTTTTGAGTTTCATTTTGAGTTTTAGAGTTTGGCATCATTATATAATTAAGAAGGCATTTTCTGATTCTCTATATGTTGACACAGTTTGAATAGGATTGAAAGTATATTTTTCATAAGACCTCACTGAGTTCTCTATTAAAATTTTCTGGGTCCAAAGTTTTCTTTATTTCAAGCTTTATAATTAAAAGATCATTTTAAGTTAGATATGTTTATGATCTTTTTTTAAATTTTTAAGCCCATTTTGGCAATTTGTGAATTTCAAGAAAGTTGACTATGTTCTATCTAAGTTTATAAATTTATTGGGGTGTCCGGGTGGCTCAGTCAGTTGAGCATCCAACTTGGGCTCATGTCATGATCTCGCAGTTGGCGAGTTTGAGCCCCATGTTGGGCTCTGTGCTGACAGCTAAGAGCCTGGAGCCTGCTTCGGATTCTGTGTCTCTCTTTCTCTGCCCCTCCTCTGCTCATGCTCTGTCTCCCTCTGTCTCAAAAATAAAATAAACATTAAAAAATAAATTTCCCAATTTAGTGCAATAAAGATTTTAAATAATACATCCCTATTATCATTTGATGTGGTAAGATCTGCACTGATACCCCTTGTTTAATCTCAATTTCATCAAATTAATTCATTTCTCTTAAAAATTTTTTAATGTTTATTTATTCTTGAGAGAGAGACAGAGACAGAGTGTGAGCAGGGGAAAGGCGGAGAGAGAGGGAGACACAGATTCTGAAGCAGGGTCCAGACTTTGAGCTGTCAGCACAGGGTGCGACGTGGGGCTAAAACCCACAAACTGTGAGATCATGACCTGAACTGAAGTTGGACGCTTAACCAACTGAGCCACCCAGGCGCCCCTATTCATTTCTCTTTTTAGTCTGTTAAGTCAAACTAGAGTTTCGTTTATTTTTTTAATTAATGGAAAATTTTGTTGAATTTAGCTCTTTATTTCCTCCTTCCCTCTCCTCAATACATGGGATGATGACATCAGTCCAAGGCTTTCTCTCTCTCTGCTATTTTCATCCAACTGAGTTGGCTAAGACACCAAAAGAGGAAAATAAATGAGGTTTTTCTCTTATCACACTTAATGTACAAAAGTGAGTCCTATTCAAAGTACTTTTAAAATATTGGAAAGGAAAACAAATCTTAGATTTTTCAAAACTAATTTAAGAAAATATCACACACAAAAAAGAAAAACATTTTCAGATAAGCAAACTGAAAGCATAAAAGGCTAAAATACTCAGTAGTTGAGTTAGTCTTTGGTAATCACTCCTCAGCATCCCTAGGTCCCATCATATCTCACTATGTATTGTTACTTCTCTTCTCATTACCTCTCCTTCATCAGAAAATAATGTAACCACCTTTACTTAACAATAAATGTCTTCTTTATTTTTAATGTTTATTTTTCAATTTATTTACAAAGTGTGAGTGGGGGAGGGGCAGAGAGAGAGAGAGGGAGAGAGAAAACAAGAGAGAGAGACTCCCAAGAAGGCTCTATGCTGTCAGCACAGACAGTGCTGATCTCACAAACTGTGAGATCCTGACCTGAGCTGAAATCAAGAGTTGGCTGCTTAACCACCTGAGCCACCCAGGCACCCAAATTTCTTCTTCTTTTAAGATATAATACAAAATGTAAAGAAATACAACCTATCTCTATCAATAAAGAGACCCAGCAAACTTAAGACACAGTCTCAAAAGTAATTATTTCACATAATAAATCCGACTGTGGGTCACTCACTACTATGGCCACTGACCATGGGTTGCTACTGTGGTTCTCTAGGATACTCCAGTCAGCATGGTCTGATAAAGGATCTTCAGTTTATATTAGCAGGTGTTGTCATTCCCGAGTACAGAGGATTGAATGCTATAGAACAAGTCAAAGAGAATATGAATGATGGGACTTTTGGGTACCGTGAGTTGTTGGTATAATAACTTGTATAGTAAAAGGCCCATCATATATACTCCAATGCTTAATTTTTATATTTCCATTTTAATTTCCATATTTTCAAAAAGGTGTCCCCATGTAGTTGGTCTATTTGCCTGAAATAACATAATAGCTAAGAGGAAACCTATGGGTAAAATTCATTTTTAATGTGTCCTAACTGCTATATAAACAAACCAATGATCTACACCTACCCTGTTTGGATAAAATTGTCGCTATTGTCACTAAAATTGTCACTGCAGAAATTGTCACTATTAGAATTAGGGTTTTACCAAAATTTTGCCTACTAAATTGAGTACTTAAAAAAATGTGTTATATTTTCATTAGCAAAGAATACCCATTCCAGATAAATAAAATGATCCATACCTTGATCAGTTATTCTCAACATAGATTGCAAGATCACAAAAATTAGAATTTGGGTTCCTTGTGGTTTTATAATATATTACTGGCCAAACTAAATATTATTAAGGCAGCATTATATTTAAAATAATTGCTCATTTATATGTGGTAATAATGCAAAGTTATATAGTGAATTAATTTGTACCATACTACAGAGGAAATATAAAAAAATACTGGAAAAATGGTAACATACAAAGCATCAGATGAAGATATGGAAATCAGAAAATTCAGCATTGATTACTTGGACAGAACTTAGCTATACAAAAAAATATTAGTTGCATTATATTACATAATCATAGGCTTTGTGGAATGTAACCATTTGTCAAAATTAGCTGTCTAAGATAAAAGAGAAGACACTTAGAGAAAAATTGTATTCTGATGACCTCAAAAGCACTAAAATTTTAAAGCCGTGTAATTATCAAGATAAAATTACCTCTATATATGTGCTAATATTAACTGAGAAATAAAAATTGTAAAGGTAATGGTAATAACTCTTAGACTTGTAAGTGTAGTTTCTTAAAATTGGTTTGTTACAGAAAATCGATTGTGTCACTGCCACTTCCAGTTAGAAAGTGATTTTCTGATCCTCCTTATACACAGCAATGTAAATTTTGTGTAGAATCCCTCACTAGGAAAAATGTATTCAGACCTCAGAGTCTAGTTTTTGCCCTTGCACAAATGCAAATTGTTAATTTACAAAGCTTGAACTCAGCAGATTCTTATTTAAAATCAATAAACAATATTGTTCTTCTATGAAACCAGAAACAATGAATAAACACAACATTGGAAGAAGCATAAAACCATTGCAAAAGTCTTTACTTTTTCTTTTCTTCCCTCCTCCCTCCCTCCCTTCTTCCTTCCTTCCTTCCTTCCTTCCTTCCTTCCTTCCTTCCTTCCTTCCTTTAGTTAAGATGTCATTAAAGATGATTGCAATTTACACCTGTGTACTTACAGATGAGAGTCAATTTAGAAGTTTCAGGAATCATCACCTCAGGTCACAGATTCACACAGGCCAACCACCTAATTTGCTGTCAAGCTCTGGATTGTGTTCCATTGTCTTCATTGTCCTCAGGCTCTATGATGTGAGGTTAAGGGCACTGAGGAGTAGGGAAACAAGTCTACCACAAATGAAATAGTCATAATCAAGGTACTTCCCACTATGGTGTTATGAAGAGGTTGGTGAAATCCTTTCTGTAAAAAAAAACTGGACCAAACTGACCAAAACTATCATTTTCAGGCTCTAGAAATAGACCAAAGGCAGATAACAAATTAAGAAATATTTATTCCTGGAAAAATAAGAGATCTTCCTGAAAGAATAGCACTAGTCTGTGGCTTTCTTGCTGAAGGCCTCTCCTATTCCTCTATAGTTGATGTAAGCTATGGTTTTATAGGGATGTGGATGCCACCTGCCCCCAAATAATCAGCTTTGCCCCCAGAGTGTGCAGAATGGATCTGGGGCCAGACAAAACCCCATAGCTTTGTCCTCTAATAGTGGTGAACTTGGGGAAAAACAAATTGGTACAACCTTTTATAGCCTGAGGTTGTGGTTTTGGTTCGGTATGTGCAGACAAATCAGCAATTTCACCAGGAGACCCTGAAATAAAAAAGCCATATGTTCTCCACACATACCTAGTTACTGAGAAACTGCACACATGTCTGGGAGATACCCAAGATGATCTGGTAGAAGGTAAAGGCCTTGGAAGACTTGTTAAGTGGGCGACTTTTGAATGTGTTTCCCAGCCTACCAGGGATCAATCAGCAGAGAGTGGAAGTCTTGCAGGCTTCAGGTGTTGGAGTACCAACTGCCCAAATTGTTGACTGAACACTAAACTACATAGATACAGGAATGAGTGCTAGGAAACCAGGTCAAAAATTAAAGGAAGAATGTAAACATTAAAGAGAAGCATCCACAGGAAACAGTCCAGGAGTTCAGAGTAAAAGAGAATACGTGACCCATAGTCAGTCACTGAAATGAACTCTGAGTGGACTTAGATGTTGCCTTATAGTAAAAAAGTTCACAAACGTGTATTATAAATATATTCACAACGTAAGAGAAATTATGCTTAAAGCATAACTTAAACATATTTTTCAAAAATTCTCCTTAAAAAAAGGTAAAAGTTGCATGAACTTTATTATACCAGTAAATGAAACGATTTTAAAATATGAATACATTTAAAAAAGTGAAAGTGATAATGAGGAGGAGAAAAGACAATAAATATGTTTTGGATTAATAGACTATATGTTCATGTCATCTTCTAATGGCATAATATTAGATGAGACACTGGGGGGAATTTTATTTTAATATTTTAAAATTAAATTTTAATATTTAAACTCTTCATAAGTTTTAAAAATGACTTCTAAATTATATGAAAATACCTGGTATTAAAATTAGGTCACTATATTTATGATGATCACATTCCCATTATTTTCATCACTAATTATATTTCATTTAAACAAATTTCTTTTTGGTTATTTTACCAAAAATTACATTCAGGGAACTTATTTGATAAGAAATATTATATAGATTAGAACAGACACATGCCATTAAATGAAAGACTAAAAAGTAGAACAACCTCTGTGGAATTAAAATTTGAATGAGTAATTCACCAGCTGTTATTATTACAGATCAAATATGTGTATTTCAGTGGAAACACTTGGGATTTCTAATTGTTCACAGTAAAATTCCATTTGATTTCCTTAATCTATTTTTCTTCTTTGATCTCCCATAATCTGCAGTACTGTAATAGTGGCTTTTATTAATGGTAATTTTTTTCTACTGTGGGGAATTGATATCTAAACATCTGAGCTTTCATATAAGAATATAAAATTGTCACAGCTCTGAGTGCAAGCACTTTCTTTTGCATAGGTACTACTCTTAAAAATAAGGTTACAGTACTTAAAAATACACTATTTACTTTTAAGAGATAGAGTTTCATATTTTACCAGGACATATCTGCTTGAAATTAATTTCATCAATAATATGTTTTTGAGCCACCCATGCATCGCTGTAGATTGTGCTTTCTAAACCTGATATGCATGAAAGTTTCCCAGACATTCGACTATTATTTGAATGTATGTAAAAAACAACAAAAAAGTATAAGACCATCTATCTTTCAGGAGTGAGATATACTCTGACTCACAAAGGAGTCCATGAACCAAAATAATATCAAAACCTAAATAACTATTGAGGGGGGGGTGAATAGATATAATTAAAATAATTATTTTTTAAGGCTTCCCATAATTTACATCTTTGTAGTTGGACTCTATCATTAGTCAACTTACTACAAGGGAAGGACTTAACATTTTATTTTATTTTTTTAAAGTTTATTTGTTTATTTTGAGAGAGAGAGAGAGAGAGAGAGAGAGAGCACATGTGGGGGCAGGGGAGGGGCAGGCAGAGAGAAAGAATCCCAAGCAGGCCCCACACTCTCAGCACAGAGCCCTTTGTAGGGCTGGAACCCACAAACTGGATTTGACCTCACCCCCACTGCAGCAACTTCATCTCTGTAGGCAAGGGAAACACAAGCAAAGGTGAACTATTTGGATCTCATCAAGATAAAAAGCTTCTGCACTGCAAACGAAACAATCAACAAAACTAAAAGGCAACATACTGGATAAAAGTCTAGTATCCAAAATCTATAAAGAACTTACCAAACTCAACACCCGAAAAATGAATAATCCAGTGAAGAAATGGGCAGAAGACGTGAATAGACACTTTTCCAAAGAAAGACATCCAGATGCCCAACAGACACATGAAAAGATGTTCAACGTCACTCATCATCAGGGAAATACAAATGAAAACCACACTGAGATACCACCTCACATTGGTCAGAGTGGCTAAAATGAAGAAATCAGGAAACTACAGATGCTGGTGAGGATGTGGAGAAACAGGAACCCTCTTGCACTGTTGGTGGGAGTGCAAACTGGTGTAGCCATTCTGGAAAAAGTGTGCAGGTTCCTCAAAAAATTAAAAATAGAGCTACCCTATGACCCAGCAATAGCACTTCTAGGAATTTACCCAAAGGATACAGGAGTGCTGATGCATAGGGGCACCTGTACCCCAATATTTATAGCAGCGCTCTCAACAATAGCCAAATTATGGAAAGAGCTTAAATGTCCATCAGCTGATGAATGGATAAAGAAGATGTGGTTTATATATTTGATATAATACTCCTTGGCAATGATAAAAAATGAAATCATGCCATTTGCAGCAACATGGATGGAACTGGAAGGTATTACGCTGAGTGAAATAGTCAGAGAAGGACAGATATTGTATCTTTTCACTCATATGTGGATCTTGAGAAACTGAACAGAAGACCATGAGGGAAGGGAAGGGGGAAAACAATTATAAACAGAGAGGGAGGGAGGCAAACCACAAGAGGCTCTTAAATACAGAGAAGAAATTAAGAGTTCATGGGAGGGTGGGGGAGAGGGAAAATGGGCGATGGGCATTGAGGAGAGCACTTGTTGGGATGAGCACTGGGTATTGCACGTAAGCCAATTTGACAATAAATTATATTAATAAAAAAAACTTAAAAAATAAAATATATGTATAGGTAAAAAAAAAAAAGGAATGTAGCCTTGAGTTTTTAGAAACTGTTAATGTTTATTCAAGTTTCATACACCCAAGGTTGAGGCCTTATTGAGAAGAGGTCTCAGAGGGACCTGGCTAGAGTTTGGTCTTGCAGATACTTCTTTGGGTGTTGATCCAGAGTTGGTATTGATCCACATTTGATTCAGATGACTTCAATAATGAGATTTGTGGCTTTTGAACTGATAAATTTACATGAGATATTTGACTTACAGTTGATGCTATAATAGGACAAGACTAAGGATATTGAAATGGGGTGAATAACTTTTGTATGTGGGACAAACACAAATGCTTGGGTGTCAAAGGGCAGAGTTTGTGGTCTATTAATGGTTGGTGTCAAAAAGATATGTCACATATTCTAATCCTTGGAAAATGTTGATCTTACCTTATATGTTTGAAAAAAAAGAATAGCACCACATATATCTATATATAGATATAGATATATAGAGATATATGCATTTTTAAATATGTTTAAGTTAAATATTTTGAGAGGAGAAGCCTATTCTGGTAAGCCATGAATCCAATGACAAATCCTTGTAATAGTGAGGAAGAGTAAGATTTTATAGAAATTCAGAGAAGACATACACTCCCAGAGGGAGAGGCCATGTGAACACAGAAAGAGATTTCAGTGGTATCATTAAAAGCTCAAAGAACAGAAAAGAGTGCCAAAAAATGCCAACAGCCACCAGAAGTTGAAGGAGGCAGGAAATACATTCTTCCTTAGAAACTTTGGAGGAAGAACATCCCTCACAACACCTTCATTTTAGACTTCTGGCCTCTAGAACTATGAGACAATAAATGCATGTTGTTTAAAGCCAACAATTCCGTGGTAACTTGTTAAAGCAGCCACAGGGAAACTAATGCAAATTCTCTTGCTGGCACAGAGACCATGTTAGTCTTTTCACTCTTCGCCCTTAAAAAAGTGTCTGCTAGTAACCGTCTTGTCATTTATAAACAGATGTATTAGTTTCTAATAGCAAATCACATACACGTACTCATACAAACACAGATACACACACTACCCCCACACATTCCTCGTATATGAATATATAACACTTCAAATTGTACTGGTAAATGGGAACATGTACAAGTCATGAGAAATCCGAAAATGCTTGTGACAAAAATATATATACATTTGTAGTTGAAAAGAAAAAAAAAATGTCTTGGCTCAAATGTTTTCTAAGTTTAAGATTTTTTTTTAAGATTTTATTAATTTTATTGAATGTAACAGAAAGATTATATTCCAATTGGCAACTTAAAAAGGAATTTTTCTTAGAATCTATGAATAGTTCATTAAATTACACACAGATTATATATATATATATATATATATATATATATATATATATATATATATAAAGAAATCAAAACTAATCCTATAATGGAAAAAGAGTAATCTTCATCTTGATTCAGAGGGGGAAAAGAAATTCAAGCACACTGCATATTCACTGAAGATCTTTTATCTCCTTTCCAATTTTCCCATTCTCCACAACATGGTCTTTTGATGTATCTTAGCATTTCTCACTTATTGGCAATAACTTAATATAGTTGAATACAATTGATCAGAACAGCATTATATGTCAACTTGATCTAATTGATTTTTTAAAAATACTCCATCCGACAACAGCAAAATGCCTATTCTTCTCATGCTCACATGGAACAATCACCAAGACAGACCACATTCTGAGCTATAAACACACTGTAATAAACTTGCTAGAATAGAAATCATACAAAGCGTGTTCTCAGACCACAATGCAATTAAACTACAAATCAATAACAAAAAAGACAGCTGGAAAAATCCCAAAATATTTGGAGAATAACAATACATTCTAAATAACACATGAGTCAACTATGTTTCTCAAGTGGAATTAAGTGAAAATGAAAATGGAATTTATTAAGTTTGTGAGATGTGGTAAAAGCAATACTGCGAGGGAAACTTACAGCATTAAATGCAGATATTAGAAATGGAGAATTGTCTAAAATCAATAATCTAAGTTGCAACTTCAGGAAACTAGAGACAGAAGAGCAATTTAAGCTTAATGTGCTCAAGAAAAAAAAGTCTAGAAATCAATATAATTTAAAAAAAACAAAAACATTGAAAAAATCAAGGAAACCAAAAGGGTTCTTTGAAAAGATCATTCAAATTAATAATCCATAGCCAGGTTGACTAAGAAAAAAGAGAAGATACAAGTTATCAATATCAGAAATGAAATAGGGATAATCACTATCTTGCCATAACCATTAAAAGTATAATAAAGGGATATTATGAACAATTCTGGGCCACAAATTTGATAACTGAGATGAAATGAAACAATTCCTTGAAATACATAAACTATCAAAATTTGCATGAGGAAAAAGAGATAAACAGAATAAACTCATATCTATTACATAAATTGAATCAATAATTAATAACCTTTCAAACAAGGAAGGGCCAGGTCCAGAGCTTTGCACTGGTGAATTCTAACAAATATTTAAAGGGAATAAAAAAATCAACTATCCACAATCTATTCCAGAAGATAGAAGCAAAATTAATATTTCTATTTTTAAAAGTTTATTTGTTAATTTTGAGAGAGAGAGGAAGAGGGTGGGGAAGGGACAGAGAGAGAGGGAGACAGAGAATCCCAAGCAAGCTTCAAGCTGTGGGCGCTAAGCCCGATGTGGGGCTCTAACTCATGAACCATGAGATCGGACCTGAGCCGAAGTTGGACACTTAAGCAACTGAGCCACCCAGGCACCCCCAAAAAGAATATTTCTTAACTCATTCTATGAGACCAGCATTATCTAAATTACAAAACCAGATAAAATTATTATCAGAAAACAACAGACTAATCACTCATGAATGTAGGCTCAAATGTCCTTCACAAATAGTAGTAGGTCAAACCCAACCATGCATAAAAAGAATTATATACCATGACCAGGTGTTCAAGGTTGGTACCATATCTGAAAATCAGTAAGTATAATCCACTACATTAACAGGCTAAACAATAAAAAAATCATATGATCATATTAATGATACAAAACTAAAACTGATAAACTCCCAAACCCATGCTTGATAAAACTCTAAGCACACTAGAAATAGAAAGACTGTTTTTAAAATGACAAACCCCTACAAAAAAAATGTATAAATAACATCCTATGTAACCTTGAGAAATTATACTTCCCCCCTAAGATTGGGAACAAAATAAGGATTTCCTCTCTCCTATTCCTTTCCTTTCACTTTTATCCAGAAAACATGCTATAAGACTGAGCTAGTGCAATAAGATTTTTAAAAATGGAAAATAAAAGCTATATAAGTAGAAAGGAAGAAATAAATCTCTTTATTCAATGATAACATGATTGTCTGTCTAGAAAATACCAAAGAATAACAAAAATAGTTATAAAACTCCTGTAACGAATACGTGAATAAAATAAAGCTCCAAGATGTAAAGTTATTATACAAACATCAATAACTTTCCTATATACCAAAAATAAACAATTGGAATCTGAAAATAAAAACATACTACCATCTATAATAGCACCAAAATATGAAATACTTAGGTATTAACTTAACAAAATATCTTCATAACATATATGTAGAAAACCATAAATATCTCATGAACGAAAACAAATGAGATGTAAATAAATAAAGAGATCTTGTATGTTTATTGACTGGAAGTCCCAATATTCTTCAACTGTCTACTTTTCCCAAGTTGATCTATATGTTCAAGGAAATCCTGATGAGAATACCACCATGCAGTTTTGTAGATTTAAAAGGAAAATAACCCTGAAGGTTACAGAGAAAGCAATAAACACAGAACAGTCAACACACCACTGAAGAAGAACAAAATTGGAAGACTGACACTGATTTCAACTTTATAGTTAATAAAAAGTGATCAATATTGATTGGTTCATTAATTGTGACAAATAGTACTGTAAGCTGCGAATAATGGGAAAATGTGTTTGGGAAATATAAGAACTTTCTGTGCTAATGCCTCAGTTTTTCCATAAAGCTAAACTGTTTTTTTTTTTTTAATGTTTATTTCTTTATTGAGAGAGAGAGAGAGAGCGAGAGAGAGCACGTGCATGTGCTACACTCCTGGGAGCGGGCAAGGGGCAGAGATAGGGAGAGAGGGGATCCCAAGCAGGCTCCCCACTGTCCGTGTAGAGCCTGATGTGGGGCTCAAACTCACAAACGATGAGATCATGTCCTGAGCCAAAATTAAGAATCCAATGCTTAACCAACTGAGCCACCCAGGCACCCCAAAGCTAAAATTATTTTAAATACTAAAGTCTATTAAAAAACAAATCTATAGAAACAAAATAAATTAATACCTTCTTGGGGCTGGATATGAAAACGGAATAACTGATATTGCCCAGGAGGGAACATTTTGGGATGCTGGAAATATTCTAAAAGTGGATTATCATAATGGTTGCATAACTCTGTAAATTTACTAAAAATCAATGCATCATGCACTTAAAAATGGTCAGTTGATTCTATGTAAATTATATCTCAATAAATAATTAAAAAAGAAAAATATGTAATATGACTACTGATATTAGAAAGTTAAGAGTCATACACATATAAATAAATATTTTGTTGAAGCCAAAACAGGCAGTGTAGAGAAAGAAAAAAATTGAGTAAAAGAGAAATGAGCTATCTTGATATTTAGAGACAGAAAAGGAGAAAAAAAAACACATCAACTTCTTTTACTGTTGATAGCTGTCTTTTGTTATAATATTGTTTTAATTATCATTTCAATTTTACCGAGAAGATACATGCAATCCACCCTGGCTTAATCTCTAAACACAGTTTTATTGATTTTTCACAAATAATAATGGACAACCTAAATACCAAAGAAGCTTTCACTTGTTTCCAGACAAGACACAGGTATCCTACTAAATGTTCTCTCTCTACGAATTGCAAATTCCTTAAGGGATCTCTTACACTTTTCTCTCCGGTTTATTTTATGGAAGACCCTTATAGACCTGCTCCTAATTTTTAGGACGCAAGACAAGCATATAGCACATCTAGGAAAATCTGAGGTCAGTGTGTGTATCCAAAGCAGGCCTTTTAGGGGACTTTGAGTATGGATTCTGGGTTTACACATTCATTTACCTTACTTACACCTAACCCTGTGGATATGTGTGTTGCAGGAGGGCCACACATGGCAGGCCCTTGAAAGCACAGGGCCAGGGTAAGGCCACGGTTGAGGTAAATATAAGTACGAACTTTTGTTGTTCCAGATATTTTGCTACAGAACCAATGTTAGAACTGACTCATGACCATTTGCTTAAGAGAGGATATTAGAACAAGCTGTATCTCTTATACTAGCTTTGTTAGATTTTTGTTTTTGTATCATCTTATTAACTTACTTTCTATTTGTGTGGTAGAGTAAAAAGCATTCCAGTTTGTGTGACAACATTGGAAAACAAATCCAGAAATGATTGGTTTATGTCTGTAAATAAAATACAAACTTTGACTCGGGCAATAGAGTCATATCAGTAAGGAAAAGAATTTTCTTTGCAGGTCCCTTTTCTACCAACAAAATCTCCAATGTTTGGTGTTACACAGGGTTGTTGTCTACTCGGAAGGACTGCTAACTAGATTTGATTTACGGGGACACCAAATAATTAGCAACCCTGTTTGCCACATAAATTCTTAACCTACTGAGAAAGACAGGTATAAAAGTATGGAGACCAAAATATCATTTTTCTTTCTGATATAGGCTAAGTTGTAGGATCAGTTCACCTATGTGGGCAAATACTCTCCCAATCCTTAAGTTGTGAATTGAACAGATTTAAATACAGATAGAAATTTCTGGCATGGAGAAACAGGAAAATAGGGGCTGCAGGTGGCAACATTTTTCCCAAGAGAAGGAGAAGAGGAATGCGTACATATGCCCAGCTTCTTCTCAAAACTCAACTTTTCAAGTTATTCTTTCTACTTTCCAAGGATGGAGTTAAGTGAGAGGATGAAAAAAAGATAATCATGTATTATTGGAGCTCTCTACACATGGAAGGGAATATGAGGAGTATGTAACTAGAGTCCCTCATCTACAAATAGGAAAAAAGTAGTTTATTAGAGATAGAAAAATGGACCCACCTGACTGTGACTAGATGGAATGAGACGTGCTAGGTCAATCATGATGCAGTAAAGAAAGAGGGATATGTCTAGGCAGAACATGTTTTCCGAACATGGGTAAGAGGCATGGGGATAGATGTGAGTGGATACTAACATTAATTGGGAGAAAAGGATAACTCATTTAAATGGGCAAAAAGAAAAGAAATACACAGAGGGAAAGAGTTGTGCCAAATATAAACTTATTTCACATGGTCACACACGGCATTTTTGGTAGATGGAACAATATAATCTACAGACCCAATTTTATATCAGTCTTTACAGTTTTAACTAGGTCACTGTTATTATCTGGGAGAGTTCACTTCACATCACTTTGAACTTTTTCCTCAGGGTTTTGCCTCGGTGTACATTTGACAAGGAGTTTCTCCCTAATTACTATTCTATAGATTTGACTCTCTACTTCTTGCCAGCTGGTTTTCTTACTAGTAGATCTTTCTCCATCAAATATTTATTAGAGTCCACACTGTGTACAGGGAAAGGTACTACTATGAAGTGAAGAAGAAGACAAGGAGTCAGTCAAAGATATGTGTCCCCAAATCCCATCAGGTTAGCAGTTGGAAGCAGTACGGGGCACATGGTAAAGGAAAAACAAAAATATAAACAAAAACAAAAACAAAAATCCCTCCAAACAAAAACAAAAGCTATATACACAATTGGATGTTTTCACAATGCCAAAGCAAGTTATAACATCTCTTCTTTCTTCTCAAACTTTTAATGTAATCATAATTTCCCCTTGTTGGTAAGGGTGGGTAAGTTTTAGGATCTGCAACAAATGAAAAATTGGAGTAACTGAATTATTTGCTAATTCAATCTGTTCTCAGTCCAAGTGACGAAGTGACTTTCTCCAGTTCATTGTTTCTAAAGAAAGTAAGAGACTTGGTTGTGTAAGAAATAGGCTCATACAGTGTGCCTCTCTTTCTTATTCCTTGAAATCAAACTCATAAAACCTCAAATGTGTTTAATCATTTTAATATACTCTAAATCAAGATAGAAACATGAGATACAGTGGAAGGAGAATGGATTATGAAGTTTTCTTTGTACAGCCTGTTTTGAAAAACAAATCATTATCTTCAAGTCAAGTTAGTTTGAATTTGACACACTATGTTTTTTTTTAAATTATTGGTTAATAAAATTTAAATTAAATAAATCTACCAAGTATTTGGTGAAACAGGTTAACAAAATTATGCGTTCAATAACTGTTAGAGGAATGTGTTCAATGTTAAGCTCAAAGTTAACTTTACTAGAGATTAGATCCACAAAAAATATATGTCTGAAAGTATTTTCTCTTTGAATTTTAGTGCGGGAAGGAAAAACTGCATGCATTCAAAGCAAACAAGGAAATGAGAATAACCTGTAATATCTATCTCTTTAGCATTAAAATTGTTTAAACAAGCCTGTCTTAGGAATGGGAGAATCCTCTTACCCCTTCATTCCTATCCCTTTGGAAGCTGTGTGTTTTATCAAAGGCTTATTTATTTTATGAGAGAAAAAATATAGTGAGAATCAAAATACAGCAAATAGTTTCCTAACCATCATAGTAAAGTGATGCAATAAAAGATTTATCAAATGCTTACAAAGTACTCAGCACAGTCAGATGAGAGTAGGGACTTTGAGAATTCTCAAAATAGGAAATTCACAAATTAAACAATATCCATTAAATATAAATTGGACGGGCTTCAGTTGCAGGCGTGATTGCTTTAAACTCTGGAAAATAGAGGATCCTGTAGTGAGAAGAGAAGTGGGAGGATAAAAGCCCAAAGCGAATTTTCATCTTAGGAAACGGAGGGTAGACCATGTGCTGCCCATTCTAATTTTAGATGTGCTGAATAAAAGTGTCAATATAGATATGACAACAAGAAAAGTAAGCAGGAGCCAAACTCAAGCCTAAGAAAACTGGTGGGTTTGGGCATGAGAACTTGCCATTATGAAACAGGAAGCTTTATATGTATATGTAACAGATTGAGCACTATCAAAACCCTTATGTGTAAGAGAGGCAAACTTTTACTTTTACCCTCTCAGGGTTTTCAGCTGGGCCTAAGAATTTAAATTGGCACAAGACAGATTAACAGGAGAAAAAGCATAAAAATTAATTTGATACAAATTTAACCCAACTAAAGGCTTCGTAGAGAATAAAGACCCAAATAAGTGGTAAAACCTAAATGTTTTTACATTACATTGAAAAACAACAACAACAACAACAACAACAACAAAAACAAAAAGGTGGAAAAGTAACTAAACTAAGTGGGAAGCTAAAGGAAGATAAGAATTATTTTAACAAGGTCTGTTTGTATAGAATTCTTTTGGTTTCAGCTTCTTGTCTGATGACAGGAATATTTCTTTCCCTGTGGTAGAGAAGACATTTTCCATATGGGGGCTTTATCTCCTGTTTTCAAGAAGAAAAAGGGAAGGGTGAGAACACCTTCTTACACCTGCTTTTTTAAAAAAGTGCTTTTAACTCAAAACCATGCTTATGTTGAAAGGCATATTTTGGGATGGCATATTCCTGTTTCCTTTGATCGTGAATATATGTCATGGTATTCTGAAAATTGATTAAAGATCAGTTATTTTAAAGATTGTATTTTGAAATCAGCATCTACTGTTATCTCAGGGTCTGTTCCAACTTTTCCTTCTCTTTGTTCTGTGTCTTAGTGCCAAATTATTTTTTGAAATAACAGATTGAAAATTGAAAATCAGATATATAAAGTATAGAAGTGTTGACTACTTGTATTTGTTTGAGTTCCTCCATAAGCACAACCAGGGACAAGAATTTGAGAGCAAGAAGTTTCTTTGAGAGGTCCAGGGAATGCAGTAGGGGAGTGAGGAAGTCAGGGAGGGGCAGGGAAGTCAGCCAGTAAAATATCTTATTATCCAACTGGTCACCAAGGGGAAAATGAAGCCTATTCCCACTTAGGAGGTCTCAGAAATAGTCTAGAGTACGCGCTTCAGAGATGCCTCATACAATGGGCAAGGGAGCCAAAACATCTGTCATCAAGTGAGGTCTGCTTATGATGAATGGAGACTGGTTAACTCCCTACAATTGCCGGCCAGCCACATTAATGCTGGACCACTGGGCACTGGCAGCCACAGAAAGCCCTCAGGCAAAGACAAGGAAGTTCTCGGATTTGGAAATGAAGCTGGTAGACAGTATAGTAAAGAATAGGATAGCAAAGGTCCTGGGAGATTGTGAGGAACTGACATCATCTATACAGTGATGTTATCTCCCTCCTGAGAAGATGCACATTATCCTGTGTGAGTTCCTTCAGTCCAGGGACTGAGACTAGTTTCAGTCCTCCAAGCCTCAGTAGTGTATCTTGAAAAGCTACACTCATAGGGGCCATTGAGCTCCAAGGGTCATTGTTTCCTAGGATCTTCCTTGTTCCTTCCTGAACTCCAACTTTAGGCTGCTTAGTACCAGGAGACAACGGAAAACTCTGCTATACTTTTTTTTCAGTCACTTTAAACTTGGCACTTTACTCTCCTGGCTCATACAGAATAATGTGCAAATGCCTCAGGGGACCCACTGATGCCTAGTCTCAGTCTCACTACATTTCCACCCTACCCTTTTTTTTTTTTTTTTTTTTCTGACTCTTAGCAGGATCCCACTGCCTGAGTTCTCAGAAAATGCTTAGAGAAGAAAAGCAGAACAGATGACGGGAGAAAAGATGAGCTCACCTTTGTTAATATCCTCCTTTTTCTGGGACCTGCTCAATGTTGGCTCAATGTCATACAGATCTTTTTTCCCATTTTTTTCCTGGCCTTACACTCTTACTACATTATATATGGAATGGAACTCCCATTACATATGAAATGGAAGTTAAAGACAGCAGATGACAAATTAAAGAAGAATTTTAAATTTGGGGGAAAAACAATAAATATCAGATAGAATACATACCGGAATGGAAAACAGTAGCAAGAGAGTCCCTGTTTTACATCAGGCCTAATCATATTCTAAAGTATCAATATGTAAACACAAATTTATGTAAGTTTATTTCTGACAAAGACTAACATCTTCTATACAGTGTTTGAAATGAACTTCATGTCAATATAGAGCTCAAAAGCACTATAATATTATTTTTGAAATAATGTGCACGCAGATATAGTCTTCTCTCTAAGGAGTATTTCTCAGAGCATGTTTGGGAACTCATTGTCTTTTTCCAAGGTTGAGAAATCAATAGAAAAAGCATCAGTTGCTTTTGGGATGCTTTGCTGACATATTAGCTTACATGCTTTTTCTGTCAAGAGACTCCAATCAATATTATATAGTTTTCATGGCAAGTAGATAATACATCATTAACAATTTTTGAAGGTAAATAGCTAATTTCAAATTTCACATTGGAAGTTGAAGTGTATAACAAATTGACAGGAGGAGTTAACTGTGATAAAATTTAGAGCCGCATATATTTTCCTGCTTGTGACACTGAATTGTTAAGCTTGCTTCAGTACCTGTTTGTTTAATTTCCATTACCATGATTCCCAAGGGGACACTGCTATTTTACAGGCCTCATACACACAATAACTAAAACCAGCCTTCGTGAAAAGGTTAAGGGTAGGGCAATTGGATTTCTGCAATACTGATTCAAGGACATATGATAGGGCGATGTCTGTACAATTCAGTCTAAAAAGAATCAATACTGAATGTCCAGGTATTATACCATACTGAATTGATAGAATTCTAAATATATCAGAGCTTAATTTTATAATATATTTTTCATAAGTACTAGCTTGATAAAAAGTGAAATTACTAAGACAACGTCTCCAAGTTTATAAGTTTTCTGTCTCACCCGTCATCAGTCAGGAAGTCGTCGGCACTCGTTCACATTTTTATAGGAAAACTAGGCGTTAAAAAATGGAAATTTCTTGAGTTGGTAGACAGGATTAGAAGAGACATCTGTGGTTCTATTACTTGTACAGCCATTCTATTGATGAGTTCTATGACCTTTAGCTAGTCACTTAGCACTTCTCTGGGCTTCATTTCCTTCCTGTGTATAAAAAAGGAACAACACTTGTAGATAGTGCTATATCCATGGATGAAAACTGCCCATAAGGGCAAAGAAGTATAATTAAGCCTTGGCATTGTTCCTTTAAAAATTAAAATCACATTAAAAATTAAGAAAGTCTTAAACAACCTCATCAGTGCAGGACTGGAAAGCAATTAAGTAATATTGTTTTGCCCCTAAAATCATCCCCAGAAGGTTAGTTGTGACCCTTATTGCCAATCATATTTACTGATGTAATTGATAGTGGATGTTTGCTGATCAGTCTCTTTTGGTATTTAGTCTCCATTTTAAATATCATTCCTAAAATGTACATGGATTACTTCAGTTAAGCAAGAAGTTTAAACATGGTAGTTTATTCAGAAGCTGTGATTTATAAAACAAAATAAGCAGTATATAAATGAAACCAGAAGCTGTATTCCTAATGAGTTATGAGCACACAATTTGCACCATTTACCTATTATTCTAATGTTTATTAAAAGCTAAATATATGTGGCTTTTCTTTCTTGAGTTGTTAATTTGAGGAGTAAAATATTTACAAATTTTCTTTTATAAATAATTCTTTCCCTATTCAGTCAGCAGTAACTTCTGAAGCCTATTTCCTATATTCCTGTTTCTTATACTTTCTGGGTTAAAAAAATTATTGATATTTTTCTATAAAAATATGCACCTAATTTTAAATGAATTAAAATAAAAATTTACATTTTAGAACCACATTCATTTTAAATAAAGTAAAATTTTATTTCACCAAGTGTCTTATTCTTGAACCTTTTCTTCAATATGCATAATCCAAAGAACTCGATATACACCTGGGGGAAACTTCAAAGATGTGCCTGATTTGAATTCAATTCATTAAATATCTATTTTTTTAATTTATTTTTGAGAGACAGAGCATGAGCAAGGGAGGAGCAGAGAGAGAGGGAGACACAGAATCAGAAGCAGGCTCCAGGGTAGGCACAGAACCTGATATGGGGCTCGAACCCTTAAGCCATAAGATCATGGCCTGACCTGAAGTTGGCCCCCTAACAGACTGAGCCACTCAGGCACCCCTCATTAAATATCTATTTTACTGAATTTAAGACATTACTAATTTTATTTATTTATTTGCTTGTTTGTTTATTTATTGGACATCACCAATTTTAAATGCATTCTTATATCATATTTCACTAAAGAAGAAAAAAATACACTGAAAACTGTCACAAAATTATTTCTAATGTATAGAATATTTATCTTTTGCTTAATTAATAATGAGTTTTTTATACTTAAGAAAACATAGATTTTAGACACAGAATTATGGTAATTATTTGCCTCGGAGTTTCTTTGATGTATATGTAAAAAAAATAAGCAAAAGCAACTTCTATACTTTCTAATTTTGACTCGGGCACCACTTTTCAATGCTGAGTCAGTTTTTGTGCTTTTCTATACAATATACACTCTACTTTCAAGAGTATTAAGGATGAATATTTTCTGGGACTTCCTTTTGAGACAGTGATGACTACTTCTTTGAGGTCGATCTACATGTGCAGTAGGGTATTAATTAAATTAAATATATAAATTATGAAGGGAATGATTTATAGGGTTATCAGCTGCTTTATTATCATTCTCCAACACCCAAAGTAAGTCCAACAAACTGGATGAAGATACTAATTTTTTTTAATTTCATTGAATCGATTTTGTAAGATAAATAATTACATAACATGCACAGTGGTGGCAGTGTCTTTCAAACTCTAAGAAAATAGGAGGACCTGGGTGTCTCAGTCGGTTGGGTGTTTGACTTTGTCTCAGGTCACGATCTCATGGTTCGTGAGTTTAAGCCCCATGTTGGGCTCTGTGCTGACGGCTTAGAGCCTGGAGCCTGCTTCAGATTCTGTCTCCCTCTCTCTCTGCTGCTCCCCCCCTCCCACTCTCTTTCAAAAATAAATAAACATTAAAAAAATAATAAACTCTAAGAAAATAAAACAACAGACACTATGCTCTTAATAAGCACAGTTTTAGGCATCCAGCTTATTTAATAAATGGTAACCTATGTTGGTAAACCTCTCTAGAATTCCTCAGAAAGATTTTATCTATTTGGAATTATGTAACTTAAATCTAGGAAGTGCTTAGCCTTTATTTACTTATTTAGTCATGGTTCTGACATTTGGTATTTTCTTTTTTTAAAAAAAATTTTTTTTCAACGTTTATTTATTTTTGGGACAGAGAGAGACAGAGCATGAACGGGGGGGGGGGGGGCAGAGAGAGAGGGAGACACAGAATCGGAAACAGGCTCCAGGCTCGGAGCCATCAGCCCAGAGCCCGACGCGGGGCTCGAACTCACGGACCGCGAGATCGCGACCTGGCTGAAGTCAGACGCCCAACCGACTGCGCCACCCAGGCGTCCCGACATTTGGTATTTTCTAATAGAAAACTTCCTCTTTAATGCAGCTGGGTGGCTCAGTAGGTTAAGCCTAAGCCTCTGACTTTGGCTCAGGTCATGATCTCATGGTTTGTGAGTTTGAGCCCTGCATTGGGCTGTCTCCTGTCAGTAAAGAGCCTGCTTTGGATCCTCTGTCCCCCCCGACCCCCACCCCTCCCCATCTCACACACTCCCTCTCTCAAAATTAAACATTGAAAAAATTAAAAATAAAATAAAATTTCCTTATCATGAACTATTTATTGTTCATTTCTTTTTTCTTTTCCCCTCCTCTTCCTCCTCTTCCTCCTCCTCCTTCTTCTTCAAAATTTTAAATAATCTCTACACTCAACATGAGGCTTGAACTCACAACCTTGAGATCAAGAGTTACATGCTCCACTGACTGAGCATGTTCATTTCAGATTTATCAAAACACGTGGCTTATATACACATTTCTATGTATTGCACAGTATACATATTTTCTTTCTTAGGGAGAAATAGGCAGAGATTTTCAGTTGTAGTTACATTCTGTTTCACATTAAAATTTTAATCTTCTATAGAAAACCTTTCTGGTACTTTACCCTACTTTTCCCGTCTAAACTAATAGCACTTAATTGTTTTTGTTGTAAGACCTTCTTTCTTAAAGGGGGTCTTCAATTTTTTCTGACTTCTTCATATTCTTCAGTTTTCTGTTATTACAACTTCATAGCTATGTCTTCTTGTGTAATATGATAGACTACACAAAACAGATGAAACCATAGTTCCTAAAAGTAGTTAGAACATTATAACTTCTTTTTCAACTTAAGTGAGATTGTTAGACAGTTAGACAAGAGCGAGGAGGGATAAAGCAGATGCTGGCCACACCCTCGGAGCCACCCCCAAGGGTTAACAGCCACACCTTCAGAGCCACCCCTAAAGGCTAACAGAACAGGAAAGGCCTAGACACAGAGCTGGCTCAAAAGCCACAAGGGGACTTCTAAGAGTGAACATGTGCACAGGAAGTGCAATTTGCCCTTAAGTACCTTTAAAGTCACAACCAAAGCTCATTAGACACTCATAAATATACAGACATAAATAAATACAATTATAACAGAATGCATCATGGGTAAGCACATGAGCATAAGCCAAACTGTTATATAACCACCAGCTGGCAATGAAAAATATCAGTCAAAGCCAAATTTACATGCACACAAAACAGGCTTAAAAGTACAGGGCTAGAGCTTCTAGATGCCATTGCCACTCTTGCTCCCGCAGTGGCCGGCTTTTACTTTTGATAGTGTACTATACTTATCTACTCAGTAAACTATCTCCCCATTCTCGTCTTGGATCTCCAATTCTTTGGTGCATTTGGGACAAGACCCAAGTGACCCAGGAACAAGATGTCCTGCCTAAAACAGAGTTTTAAATGTCTATTTCCCTCTTGGTTTGAATAGCCAGTTAATTTGGTTGGATGCAAGTAGCTGGCAATGAATAAATATGTGAAATGTTTTGTTAAACAAAATTAAACAGATTTCTGTTTCTTAGACATTTGAATATGTGAGTCTGTATCGTACATTTGCAAGTTACTATAGGCAGTATTTGTCATTCATCCTCTTATAGAGAGAATATGCAAGCTTTTTTTTTTTTTAACTCAAGTATAAAAATTTAGCACAGCAATGAAGCTGTAACACAGTTAAGGACAGTTTCTCTAAAATACTCTTCAAAATAAACTCACCTGTATTAAAGAAATGCTAAGCACCAATTGAGACACCAACAGAAATCCTCTCAAGCAGAAAAGAATTAAAAATTGAAGGAATAAGAATAATTGAAAAAGTCACTGATTTGGAACTGAGTGTTGTCAAAAGTAAAGAGCTAGTTTGTAGCACTAACATATTCAAGGAAATGATGTTCAGTTGTTTTTAGTGACAATCAGCAGGAGGGAATCAAGCACCTCAGCAATTACTGAATTTCTGCCAGAATCTGCTGTAACATTGCCTTAGGGGAGGCAAGATAAGGAAGATTCTAGGTAAGAAGTCACATCAAAAAAAGTAGGGAAATGAGAGCATTGCAGCTTAATTTTTGAAGCTACCTGATGATTAAAGGTGTTGTCCTTTGGGACTAAGGGAGGATTGATGTAATAATTAATACTGGGTAATTAAAAACAGAATGACTTGTTTAGGAAAAGTACCATGAAGTATCATTAAAAATTTTAAGGTCAAAGAGTATATTACATTTAATTTATTTATTTTTTTGGTTTTGGAATAATTTAGCAAACAATAAACATTTAACCCAGTATGTTAAGAATTCACACACAAATGGTGGAAAAATCAACAAAATTTTAAAACTCTCATTTTAATGAATGTATATGTTATTAGATGTGGAGCATGGAAAATTTAATAGGGGAAAAGCAATTGAATTCTGTACAAACTTTAATAATAAGGAACTAAGTAAAGTAAATAAGCATAAATTGCAGTAAATTTTTCCAGGCTTAGAGTTGGATTAGAAAAATACTACAGCTTTTGAATTTGAAGGCACATCACTGAAATATGCAAGGAAGATTACTGATATTCAAAGATTTAGAATATGTAGAATACATTTAATTTTAAAGTCAACTTGATGACTCAAAATAATTTCTAATTATAAAGTACTCATAAATCACCATTTGGAAATAAGTGTTGTTATACTAAAAATGAATGGTATCCATTAGTAAAAATTTATTAATCTATATATTTATAAATATATACTGAAGAATAATGAGAATAATATTTTTGCAAGAAAGATAATTTGGAATAGATGCTTGATGTAGATTATAGAAGATGCTTAATTAAGCACAGAGATATAGCTTCATATATGTACATAAGTATCTATATATACATATCTATGTATTCAATTCAGAGAGAGAGAGAGAGAGATGGAGAGCAATCAAGTGAGAAGAGCAAAAGGGAGACAGGGAGAGATAAAGCTGTGCCAGTAATGGGAATAATTTTATTGACAAATTAAAATGTGAGGTAAGGAATAGAAAAATTGAGTTTTACAGGTTTAAGCATTCAAATAATTATTTACATTAACTGAACAAAGTCTTTCTCTTGTTTTAGGTGATACAAAGCAAAACCACTGTGTTTTCCTGAAGATGAAAAATACGTGAATTATGTATTGTGGAACTACGGGTGCCAAAATGTTCTTTAAAATCTTGTCCTTCGGTTTTATAACTGTAGTCATTATTTCTTTGTAAACACAGCACAAAACCTGGCAAAGTATCACTCCTGCTGTACCATGTGTCCCAATCAACCCCACCACCCCCCAGCAAGACATTGAATATCCCTATAAAACCACTGAATTCTAGAATGTTAAAACAGGTTGGGGCTTAGAGATGCTTTGCTATAATCCAATCATTTCACAAATCAGAAATGTGAGGTCAAAGCAAATATGTGGTTACTTTGTGATTCTCTCTAAATCCCACATATCTTTAGACGTCTGCCCACACTGCAACTTCTTAAAACCTTCTGATGAAGAAATAAAATGTATCTTAATTCTCACATCACCTATTTTGGAACTTGCAGTATATACTTTTATTGCAGTTATTTGGACTTTTTGCTTTGTTTCAAAGTCTGTCAGTTCTTTTAATTTTTTTTAAATGTTTTTATTTATTTTTGAGACAGAGAAGGACAGAGCATGAGCAGGGGAGGTGCAGAGGGAGAGGGAGACATAGAATTGGAAGCAGGCTGCAGGCTCTGAGCTGTCAGCACAGAGTCTGACACGGGGCTCGAACTCACGGACTGTGAGATCATGACCTGAGCTGAAGTCGGATGCTCAACCAACTGAGCCACCCAGGCGCCCCACAGTCTGTCAGTTCTTAAATATATAAATTAAGTTTTATATATTTTTATTTTTTTATATGCGCTTCCCTAATTGTATGAATTGGCTTGCACTGAACAAGTAGCCACTTTCACCTATTTGTATTATAGATTTCCTTAATTTGTATAGATGCCCACATTGTTAAATTAAAATTTTTGAGTAATAAGAATATTCATATTAAACATTAATAAGCGGGGCGCCTGGGTGGCTCAGTCGGTTGAGTGTCCGACTTCGGCTCAGGGCATGATCTCACAGTCCGTGAGTTTGAGCCGTGCGTCGGGCTCTGTGCTGGCAGCTTAGAGCCTGGAGCCTGCTTCTGATTCTGTGTCTCCCTCTCTCTCTGCCCCTCCCCGCTCATGCTCTGTCTCTCTGTCAAAAATAAATAAAGATTAACAAAAATTAAAAAAAATAAAATAAACATTATTAATAAGCATATCTTACTACATGTAGCATTTTGTAACTTTTTTTCTAAATGTTATATGTTTGGGTCTTATCCATGCTTATGTTTATAGTTTTACTTAAAAAAAATTAATTCCAGTAGAGTTAGCATGCAGTGTTATATTAGTTTCAGGTGTACAACATAATGATCCAACAATTGCATACATCATCCAGTGCTCATCACAAGTGTACTCTTTAATCCTCATCTCCTATTTCACCCATCCCCCTATCCACCTGCCCTTTGGTAACCATCAGTTTGTTCACTACAGCTAAGAATCTGTTTCTTGGTTTGTCTCTCTGTCTCTCTGTTTTTTCTTTGCACTTCTTTTTCTGTCTGTAGATAGTATCCTTGTGTAGGATTTAAATTAATCCATATGCCCATCCTCTATTGATGACATTTGGATTATTTCTATTTTTGTATCATTACAAATATTACTTCTCTGAATAATTCCATAGCTGTCTCAGTTTTACATATAAAAGAATTCCCCAAAGGTATATGTCTTGGGATGGAAATGGGCACCTATCCAAATTTATAACTACAACATATTTTCTAGAAAGGTTTTTTCAATTTGCATTACCACCAGTCATAAGACTTTCCACAATTTTTTCAGTGTGCAATATTGTGAGATTTAGTTTTGCTAATCTTTTGTACTGAAAGTATAGCCCTTAACTGTTGAATAACTCTAATAAATAGAGAATAGTGAAGTTTAGCCTAATTTCCAGGTGACTTTTGTATAAATAAATACACCTTTTTTCACATTGTTCAACCTTAATAAAATTTTGCTGCTCAGAATCTTTTTTCTTTTTTTTTTTGGAGTGATGAGAGGAGCAATGTAAAAAGCCCTTTTATGTATTGCCAAGGACAGTTTTCTTTTCTTTTCTTTTTTTTTTTTTTTTTGGCCACGGCATAGAACTTATCGATGGGCATAAATTTTTCAAATTCTGATATGCATATCTTCCATGTAAACTGATGAGCCATGCCTATTGGTAATCTGCTTTATGTGATAACGTCCATATCAATCAGGAAAGAATTGTTTATTCTGTAATAACAATAACCTCAAAATCTCAGTGGCATAAAACAACAGAGCTTTATTTCTCAGGAAATTCTATCTACTACTGTAAAAACCCATCTCTCTTCTGTCACCATGACCAGCAATATTGCACACAGTGCAGCACCCATTGGGTCCACAGAATAAATTTGGGGCTATAATATACTTAATATTTAGGAAAGAAATAATTTCCTTTTGTGTTAAGGCATAGGGATTTTGGAAATGTCTGTTATAACATCATAACGTGGATTATCCTTACTTATACAGATTAAAGTTTAAAATATCTAATTGCCTACATAGATGAAAAAGGAAGACTTCTTTGTCCTTTTGTATTGCTTTCCTGCCTTTTTTGATATTAGTAGCATCATTTATTTTCTAGGAAACTTGTTTTTGCTCTTATGGCCTTCAACTGATTAGATAAGGCTCACCCACTTTTTTTTAAGGTAATTTTTACTTATTCTGACTGCCAATGTTAGGGATATCTACAAAACACCTCTGAAGAAACATTTAGATTAGTGCTTGATTAAATAATTAGATTGGAGGGCCTAACCATGTTGATACACAAAATGAACCATCACACTATCCTTTGTGCATTGCTTTCTATGTCACTTTATCTACTTTAACATTCATTAGCTTAATTAAAGTTTGAAATTAATAATTTAAATAATGTGTGATGATACTGAAAGCTGTAAATTAGCTATTTAAATAAGGCATTTAAGGGGTTCTTAAAACATAATATATGCCATTTTATATAGAAGAAACTGAACACAGTCTTCAAAATGCATGCATCAATATATTTAATTAGCTACTATGGTGAAAAGCAAGTTTTATATTTACCATTTGTCTGACAGAAGTCACTGTTTTTTTGTTTTGTTTTGTTTTAGAAGGGAGTAGATTTTGTATGCTTCCCTATCTTCATCTGACATATTTTAAAATTATTTAAGGTACATCTATAACTTTTGCCTTTTGAATATTTTAATAAAAGCATAGTTAAATATTCTGATTGTTTAATGCCCTTAAAATGCACTAAGTAATGATTAGGTCTAAGAAGTAATTTGGTTCAAGAAATTACTATTCAACACTTCTAGAATCTTTAAATTAGAAAATTTGCTAATTGGATTTGTGCTTTTGTAATCTCCAAGTAGAATGTGTGAATCATTTCTAGCAAAATTACTTTATTGTAATTATTTTGCCTTAGAAAAATGAACAATGTGCCTGTGCACGTTCTGAAAATTACAGATCATGTGAAGGACAAATAAAGCTGCATATTTGTATATACTTAACATTCTGTAGATGTTACTAATGATTTGAAGATACTAATTTAACTTTAATTTTGGAAAAATCTAATTTTGGCAAACACTTAGTTTGGCAGATCCTGCTAGCAGTTCACCAGAACGTTTCTCTCCTTGAACTGTACCTATAGGATTATAGCCAAGCACATGATAGAGAATTCCCTGTCCTCTCATGCATTTAGATGTGCATTATGACCAAATTCCCTTCTAACCGAATGGCAGCAGAAGTGATGCGTGGTATTTTTTACAGAGTGTATTTGACTTCACCGTCTCTTTCCTTCCTTTCCTGAATGAATTGCATAGTATAGCAAGGACCAAGAATAAAGGAGACAAAAGATGAACGGACCTGTTTCTGGTGCAAGAGATGTTTGCCACCCTGATCACATTCCCTCGATTGTTAAATTAACCATAAAAATTAATGGTGTTTGTGCCATACACGATTATTTCTTATTTTTTAATTAAAAAGAATTTAATGTTTATTTATTTTTGAGACAGAGAGAAAGCATGAGCAGGGGAGGGGCAGAGAGAGAGGGAGACATAGAATCCAAAGCAGGCTCCAGGCTCTGAGCTGTCAGCACAGAGCCCGACGCGGGGTTCAAACCCACCAGCCGTGAGATCATGACCTGAGCCGAAGTCAGGCACTTAACCGATTGAATCACCCAGGCACCCAATGGTTGTTTTTAAAAGTAGTTTAAACTAGCCTAACCTAACAAATTCCCTAAGAACACACTGTTTTAATTTCCTAAGGCTATTGTAACAAATTACCACAAACTGGGTGGCTTAAAACACCAGAAATATATTCTCTTCCTCTGTTTGCCACCTTGATCAGGTTTTGGCAGGACTACTTTCCTTCTGGAGGCTCTCAACAGGATTCCTTCCTTGCCTCCTTCTGCTGGTCACCATGCTTTGTGGATCCATCACTCCAATTCTGTCTCCTTCTCTAACCCAGCCTTCTTTCTTCTCCCTCTCTTTCACCTCTGTCTCCTAAAAGGACTCTTATCATTGGATTTATGGTCCATTCAGATAACCCTGATTAATCCTACCTCAAGATCCTTAATATAATTACTTTTTGCAAAGTATGCTTTTTCCAAATAAGGTGATTCAGAGGTTCCAGGGGTTAGGATGTTGACATACCTTCTGGAGACCATAATTCAATCTAGTATAGTACCTTTAAGAAATTTTATGGGATTATGTCTTGTTCTCATCCTGTATTTGCACTATCTATAATGTACCATATTGGTCATATAAACATTCATTAAGTTATGCTTAAGTATTTATTATGTAGAGCCTTTCACAATTTTGCATATCAGTTATAAATGGAAATTTGCAGTCTCTAATTTAATGGACATTAAAGTAAGATGTACCTGTAATTTTAAATTATAAAAATTGCAAATAAAAAAATGACAAGTGATCAAATTACAAGTCTTTTTTTTTTTTTTTTTAATTTCCTTACATGCGTCTTTATTTTCTAGGGTGAGCGATTTATTGTCAAAAGAGAAAAGAGAAACAGCAGTTCTACTGCAGAAGCCCAAATCACTGTAACATGATGTTAAAATGGGACTCTCACTATCTCGGTTTCCATTGAATCATAAACACAATAAAGGCTAAGAACTCTTGAGACAGACAATGGGAAAAAAGGTGGCGGGGGATTTCCAAACAGTTCATTAGGAGAGTTCTGTGTGGCTTTCTCCAGAATAAAAACAGGAGATAAGGATGAAAGGGTGCTGTTTCTAATCCCAACTACAATGAGGAGGGTTTCAACAGAACACCTCGGAGCATGCACTATGTGTTCTGGTAATTGGATGACATGAAGGACTATTTCTTGACCCATGCTTGGGAAAGGTCAAGTGACCTGTGGGGCCGTGGGGTGAAGAGCTGCATCGGCAAAATAACCTTTTCCCCTTCTGGGAATTGTTAATAAGTGAGTGAATCCCAGTGACGACATATGAATTCTGCAGTAGTATCAGCCTGGCCTCGTTTTAGAAGGGAGCCTGCCTAAGAGGGAGTTCTGGCTTAGCAAAGAATGCCAGCAGTAAGAGAGCTCCTGAGGAATAAGCTACAACAAAAGTACAGGCATGGCCCACACAATTGGAAGGGACTGGTGGAGCCAGTCTATGAAGAATCCACAGAAGAACACGCAGGGCAAAGTCATCCTTAAACATGTGCCATGACTAGAGAGCTCAGAGCGTCTTACAGTATTTCTAGTTACCTGTACGCAGTTGGAAAACACCTTTCTCAACCAGACTGCTGTACTGGTGTAAGGTTCCTTTCATCTTTAGTCTTTTCATATGCCACTCAATTTCAAAGTTAATTAGCTTGGCTCCTTTTTTTCTCACCCCATTCAGTGAGATTGTTTCATAAATTTATAAGGCAGTTACATTTTTTTTTATCACGTTTTGCATTCCATTCTGAGCTCCTTTGACTTCCTTGTTTGTTTACCTTTAATTTACACACATAAAGGTTCATTCTTTATGCTTTGAAGTTCTATAGATTTTGACATTTGGATAGGACCATGTATTCCTCACTATAGTATCATATAATTTCACTCTTCTAAAAATAAAATTCCTCTTTGCTTCACCAATTCAACATATACCCTCCAACTCCTAGCAACTGCTGATGTGTTTACTGTCTTAGTAGATTTCGTCTTCCCCAATGTTATATAAATGGAATCATACAGTATGCAGCCTGTTTAAATTGGCTTCTTTCACTAGCAATGTATATTTAACCCACATGCTCCTCTGGCTTTTTAAATTATTGAGTAACACTTCCCTGTAGATATGTACTGCTGTTTTTTTTGTTTTTATCATTCACCTATTGAAGGGTATCTTGGTTGTTTCCAATTAATGACAAATATGATTTAAGTTGCTATAAACTTTCATGTGCAGGATTTTATGTGGACATATATTTTCAAATCAGTTGGGTAAATATCTACAAGCATGATTTCTGGATTATATGTAAAGACAAAATTTAGCCTTCTAAGAAACTGTCAAACTGTTTTCCAGATTGGATGTGCCATTTTTCTTTCTAACCATCAATGAATGAAAGTTCCTGTTACTTCACAGCCTTGTCAGATGCTGATATTGTCAGATTTTAGGAATTTAACAATTGCATCGGCCATACTGGTATCTACTTGTTGTTTTAATGTGCAATCTTTTTAAAAAAAATTTAATGTTTATTTTTGAGAGAGAGAGAGAGAGAGAGAAAGAGGGAAAGAGAGAATGCATGGGGGAGGGGCAGAGAAAGGGGGAGACACTGAATTTGAAGCAAGCAAGCCCCAGGCTCTGAGCTGTCAGCCCAGAGCTTGATGTGGGACTCAAATCCAGGAACCTTGAGATCATGACTTGAGCCGAAGTAGGACGCTGAATGACTGAGCCACCCAGGAGCCCCTTTAATGTGCAATTCTTTAATGACAAATGATATTGAGTATCTTTTCATATGCTTCTTTTCCATCTGTATATCTTCTTTGGTGAGATGTCTTTCCAGATAGTTTGCCCAGTTTTGATTAGATTTTTAAGTCTTTAAATTCTTAAAATAATTATTTTTACATTTTGAATATATGTCTGTATTAGGGTTCTTCAGAGAAACAGACCAGTAGGCCATAAGAGACAGGAAGATAGCTAGATGATAGGTAGATGATAGATAGATAGATAGATAGATAAATAGGTAGATAGATTATAGATAGATAGATAGATAGATAGATAGATAGATAATAGATAGGTCTATTTAAAGGAGATAGGTCTATATTTAAAGGAGATTTACTGTGAGGAATTGGCCTTACACAACTCTGGAGGCTTTGATGTCCCACGATATACCATCTGCAAGCTGGAGACCCAGAAAAACCTGTAGTATAAGTCAGTTTGAATCTATAGGTCTGTGAACCAGGGGAGACAATGGTGTAAATCCCATTCCACAGGCCAGTGAAGATTAAATGAGATGTCCCTCTTTACATAGCGAGGCCTGAAAAGGGGATGAATTCTTCCTTCCTCCATCATTTGTTCTATTCAGGCCCTCCTCAGGTTGGACAATGCCACACTGGGGAGGGCAATCTACTTTACTGAGTCTACCAGTTGAAATACTAATCTCACTTGGAAACACCCTCACAGACACGTCCAAATATAATGTTTAATCTGGGCACTCCATAGGCCAGTTAAATTGACACATAAAATTAACCATCAGAATGTCTTTTATCAGATATGTGTTTTATTTACATCTTCTTTCAGTTTGTATCACACCTTTTTTGATTCCCTTAACTATCTCTTTCATAGAGCAGAAATTTTAATTCTAATATAGTTCAGTTTATAGTTTTTTTTTTTTTTTTCCATGTATCATGCTTTTGGCATTGTCTCTGAAACCTCATCACCAAGATCATGTAAAGTTTCCTCTTGTTTCCTTCTAGAAATTTTATAGTTTGGTCTTTCTGATAAATTGTGAGCTAAAACTGTTTTGAAAGGTGTAAGGTCTGAATATAAGTTGTTTTGTTTGTGCATATGTAATTGTTCCAGTACCATTTGTTGAAATGACTCTTTTCTTCATCAATTTGCCCTGTGCCTTTATAAAAAATCACATATGTTGGCCATATTTGTGTGGGTCTATTTCTTGTATCTTTCAGTACTTTGTATTGATCTGTTTCCACTACCTTGTCAATATCACACTGTCTTTATTACTACTTTATAGTAATTATTAAAAGAGTTGTGTGGCTTCTCTAAATTTGTTCATCTTCTTTGGTATTGTTTTGGGTGTCCCAAACTTTTTGCCTTACCATGTAATCTTTATAATTCCTTTGCCAATATTACACAATAGTTTGCTGCAATTTCAATGGGTATCATGTTTTATCTATCAATCAAACTGGGGACATTGACATCTTAAAAATATGGAGTCTTCTAATTCATCAACATGGAATAGCTTTGCATTAATTTACATATTTTTAATTTCTTCCATCAGTCTTTTTTTTCAGCAGAGATTCTTTACATAATTTATTAGATATAGTCCAAATTTTTTCAATATTTAGTATCAACTGAAGTGGTAATTATTTTAAATTGTAAACTCCAAGTGTTGGTTGTTAGTATGTAGAAAACAATTAAATTTTGTATATTGATGATATACACTGTGATTTTTCTGTATTCATGTAGTACTAGATATTTTATATAGATTCTTTGGCATTTTCTGCATATAAATTATGATATCTGTGAATTAACCCAGTTTTATTTCTCTCTTTTCCAAGCTGTATACCTCTTATTTCTTTTACTTATCTTATTGCACTAACCATGGTTTCCAGAACATGGAACACTTTAATAGGAGTGATGAGATGGGATCTCCTTGTCCATAATTCAAAAGTAGCTATTACATTAGAAAACATAGTAACTGATCAAAATTATGTTTTTTAAGTTAAATTGCTCAATGGGTCACCTGATCCCTAATATTCAATGCATTAGATAAAAACATTAATAATATAATTTTTATACTTATTAAGCTGTATTGAATTGGAGAATGTAGTTATCAGGTAAACCAGTTGCTTAGGAATCATTCCTGAGTTTGAAAGGAGAAGAAATAACACATTTATCACACATGCATTTTTGGATTCTGAAATTGGTTCTTCATACAAAATATTTTGATAACCTTAACTAACCACTTCATACCAAATACAGAAAAAGCAAAACCAAACCATTATAGATTCTTATAATCTATGGTAGAGCTAAAAGTTAATCCCAAAATTAATATGTCATCATTGATCTGAAAGATTTTCCCTTACTTGATTTGCTACAGTGTCCTGTAATAGCCAGAGGCTTTGGAAGTAGATGTATTTCTCTGCTGGCTTAGTCCTCACAGCACTGGGAAAGTTATTTTATTACTTATTTTTGAGAGAGAGACATAGTGTGATTGGGGGAGGAGCAGAGAGAGAAGGAGACACAGAATCCGAAGCAGGCTCCAGGGTCTGAGCTGTCAGCACAGAGCCCGACACGGGGCTAGAACTCATGAACCATGAGTTCACCATCTGATGAGCTGAAGTCAGATGCTCAATTGGCTAAGCCACCCAGGTGACCCAACTTTCCTCATCTTTAAATGCAACTAATACTATATACTCAACCAAATGTTTTAACATTATTTAGTTGCATTTTACATTTTAATACTACAGAAAAATTTTAAAGATCCTAGTTTACAACTGTGTGTACAAGTTAAGGTGGACACCAGGCTGTCATGGATTTACATGTAGATATATAAAATCTCAGTGGTAGTTTTACCCCAAGAGATGAATTGATACATGACTAAAAATCACTAGAAATAATTCCTGAATAAGAACTGTGAACTTGCTTAACTTGCATCTGTGATTCTTTCGTTAAATTTTTCTTTTGAATGATACTCAATGAATTTTCGTACATTAAACTGGTGGAGTCATTAGTTTGTATGTATTTTTTCATGCCTGCTATTTAACCACTAGGGTGATACATACCCATGAGTTCTGTCACATATTCTCTATACTCAGTGAACTAAGGTCTCAAATGTTCCCTTCTACAAAGTAAGATTAATTGTAATGTCAGAAATGCTTGACTTTCCTTTACTTTAGTATGATTAAAATCTGTCTCTCCTTCTAATATTTCTAGATTTTGAAATTTAAATTTGTGTACCCTCTTTAAAAGAATATATTCAGCTAATATGATAGAAACATATTTCTCAGTAAAAGCTCAAGTCACACACAGATAGTTAATCTCATTCTCAAAGTTTTTCTAGTATATTAGTTGATTGTATGTTCCATTAAGTATGCACTCTGAGGAGTTGAATGCATTCAAATATTAATAGCTTTACTTCATTAGTAAATCTATATTCATACTTACTACAAGATTTCATAAAATTACAGTTTTAGTACAAAGAACAAGAGCAATTGTGTAATAAGGGCATTAAGCTGTCTAGTGAACTGGAATCCTGAAGTTAAATTAATAGGGTAGCATGTTTACATATCAGGAAGAATATGGAAATTAGGTCTAAATAAACAGTGGAAGAATTGCAAATGGATCAACAAACTATTGGTAAATGAATGTTTGTATGTTGTATAATGCAAAACTGTTACTTACTGATGCATTTAAGTATTGTACAAGTAATTCATGAATATACATATGTATATCCTATGCCATTAGAGCTATAAGCATTCAGTGTTAGATTTGTGAGGAATTTAAATATTATCTATGCATTCCAAAAAGTTAAATAGCTAATCAAAATTTGAAATATTTCATTTCATTTTTTTCTTTCTTTCTTTCTTTCTTTTTTTTTTTTTTTTTTTGTCAATAGAGAGATAATTTAGTTAGCATCTTTCCCTAAGAGAATGAAGATTCTATGGTAAGCCACAAATTTGCTTTTGTTAAGGTGATTATAACTCAGGTATCCCAGTCAATCTAAGAGGAGTGTATGGCTGCAATTTACAGTTTGTAGTAAAGATTCAAAGTTGATAACATATAATTGGGGCTGGTGGCTTGCAACTGTACGTTTCTTTAATTAAAAAAATTTTTTTTTTAATTTACAACCAAATTAGTTAGCATATAGTGAAACAATGATTTCAGGAGTAGATTCCTTAATGCCCCTGACCCATTTAGCCCATCCCCCCTCCCACAACCCCCCCAGCAACCCTCAGTTTGTTCTCCATATTTATGAGTCTCTTCTGTTTTGTCCCCCTCCCTGTTTTTATATTATTTTTGTTTCCCTTCCCTTATGTTCATCTCTTTTGTCTCTTAAAGTCCTCATATGAGTGAAGTAATATGATTTTTGTCTTTCTCTGACTGACAAATTTCACTTAGCATAATATCCTCTGTTCCATCCACGTAGTTGCAAATGGCAAGATTTCATTCTTTTTGATTGCCGAGTAACACTCCATTGTGTGTGTGTGTGTGTGTGTGTGTGTGTGTGTGTGTGTATATATATATATGTATATACCACATCTTCTTTATCCATTCATCCATCGATGGACATTTGGGCTCTTTCCATACTTTGGCCATTGTTGATAGTGCTGCTATAAACATGGGGGTGCATGTGTCCCTTTGAAACAGCACACCTGTATCCCATAGATAAATGCCTAGTAGTGCAATTGCTGGGTGGTAGGGTAGTTCTATTTTTGGTTTTTTGAGGAACCTCCATACTGTTTTCCAGAGTGGCTGCACCAGCTTGCATTGCCACCAACAATGCAAAAGAGATCCTCTTTCTCCGCATCCTCACCAACATCTGTTGTTGCCTGAGTTGTTAATGTTAGCCATTCTGACAGGTGTAAGGTGGTATCTCATTGTAGTTTTGATTTTTAATCACATCAAGAACTTTTTTCGAAGTAGTCTAGAATTTATACTTCCTGGGAAATTGGGAAATTAGCTATCCTCCAAATAATTTGGGTCCTAGACATAATAATTAATTCATCGCTACATTAAAGATATATTTACATGGGGCGCCTGGGTGGCGCAGTCGGTTAAGCGTCCGACTTCAGCCAGGTCACGATCTCGCGGTCCGTGAGTTCGAGCCCCGCGTCGGGCTCTGGGCTGATGGCTCAGAGCCTGGAGCCTGTTTCCGATTCTGTGTCTCCCTCTCTCTCTGCCCCTCCCCGTTCATGCTGTGTCTCTCTCTGTCCCAAAAATAAATAAACGTTGAAAAAAAAAAGATATATTTACAAGGACATTAAATTCTTTCAATGACAAATTTAAGGAAAAACATATGTACTGTACAGGGATCTGAGGCACCTGTATATTTAATCAAATTTGACAAAGTTTCTATTATTGCACCTTATATAGCATAGTTAACTTTCATGGAAACCACGGTCTAGGCCCCTGTTTTTTAATCTTGACCAAACATTACAACCACCTAAAATCTTTACAAAAACAAAACAAAACAAAACAAAATCCTCACAATGACTAATTCAGAATCTCCTAGGATGGGCCCAAATATTTGTGTCTTCAAGAAAAATAATGCCAGTTAGGTTTATTTTCTCATTCTTACATCCAATACCTGAATGCTGACACCTATGCAATTTTAGAAAATAGAAAAACAATAGTATGTCAATGATCTCTTCTAATATTGGGAATTTTAATGAAAAATAATTGAGATTAAATTAGAACAAATATGTGCCAGCAGTGTGAATTGGAGTAAATTATTTGAATTCTCTGATCCTGAGCAGAACTGGGAATGGGGAAGTATAGACACATTATATTCTAAATTAACAAGCACAATTGATTGTTTTCTTTGAAGTTGTAGGCTTATTTTGTTTTTTGTTCATTTTGAGAAAATGTCCAGAAATAAATAAACTTGCAAAACCATACTTTGTCTCAGTCATTGTCTTAAGTAAATATGATGTTTCATGAAAACAAAAACGGCTGGTTCAGCTCACAACTCACACAATCGTACACGTGATCTCACTTAAAATAACCTGGTACTTCTGTATGCTACTGAAGTGCTTTATGCAAACTTCCCATTTCGTAACAGAATATGAAAAACACCTGACTCAAGGGTAGACACTTAAAATATTTTTAAAACTTTTATTGCTTTAGCAGTGACATTCCTAAATGAAACTGGATTTTCCCCTGAGAATGCATTGTGTAAATGTCAACACAATGAAGAAGAAACATAATGTTCTAGCATTATTACAGAAACAGCATTCATCTGTGGACCCCACCTATGAATTTATCTCAGAAACCCCAGGGATCTGAGGGTGACACTTGAGGACCACTGGTATAAAGAAAAGAAGTGATTTTTTTTAACAAGAAGATTAAATCACTGTGCCGTCTTGTAAAATGTCTCCCTGACTCCAGTTTGGGCATCCGTTCACTCATCTCCACTGACTCACTCAACTCTCTGGTTCCCACTGTGGCTCTACATGGTGGCTTACAAATCTCCATTGGGCTCAGAATGAAAATCCAAATCCCTTCACAGGCAATAAAACGTTCTTCACTTCCTGGATGATGTGTACCTCTCCCAGGCTAACTGAATTACACTTCTTTAAAGCACAATGTTTCTTTTCCCTTACAGGTCTCTTCTGTTGTTCCTTTTGACTGGACAATTTTAGTTCTCCATTTCCCTTTGTTTGAATCATTAATATTCTTCTAGAAAAACTCCAGTGATTCCAAAGTCTGGCTTGATTTTCTATATTATGTACTTTCATAGTCTTTTGTATTTTTCCAAAACGGAACTAAACTCACTGTGTGGTAAGTTTTGTTCATCACGACTTCACTTCTACGTTAACTGCGGGATCATAACCTCCTTGGGGACAAGGATAAAATTTGTTCTACAGAAGTTTCATATTTTTTCAAATACAGACAGCTGAAAGGTAAACAAACTATCTTGCTAATAGAAATCACTTCTATAGACTATGTTGGCTGCATTTTAATGCTTAAAAAATACTCTTTCACCAAAAGATGAGGTGAGAACAAAACAGAGGGAGATCCTATCACCAAATATATACATATATTTATATATTCCCCCACAAAGTTTCTTCTACTATATTGTGGCAAATGTGGAATTTGAGGGACATTTGGTCCCAAGATTTTATGAAGTTTTAAATTTTTATTAGAACAAAATAAATCTGACAGGCTGACCCTTGATGTCGTTAGCATCCCTGATACATATCAAACAACAAAACTGCAAGATATCGGGAGTGTATTTGAATCCATGTGATTATATTTGTTTCATATTCAATTCCCAGTTTATTTTCAAACTCAAATCTACAGACCTAGCAACAACAGTTCATTTAAAAATTAGATATCTATTAATAACTAATGATTGTTTTCTACTTTTTGAATGCTTGTAATGAAGAATATTAGGCTATTAATTAATAAGGTTAGCTCTAAGTTGCAATGATATTATTTAAGATCATGCTGTGTCCCTGGTTACTGTTAACATAAAACCTTTGTAAGAATATTCTTTAGGTTAGGTGCTCTTTTTCCTCTCTTTTTTTCACCTCAAATTAGAACAAAAATGGAGACTCAATTTCATGTCTGTGGGAATGAGTTAACTGTATTTTTGACTGCCTCATTTTGAGCATTTAACTGTCATAGGGCAGAGCATGGGCCATTTCATCCATTTTAAAATAATACACTGTCTCTTTGGAGATAGCACTGTCATTTGTTTTCATTTTACTGAGGCGTCTCTCTTTAGATTGAAATATTTATTAAAGGGAAAAGTCCAACTCCCTGAGACATGTAACCAAAGGATGAGATTTCTTAATTCACATTTTATCTGAAATACATTCTCCTACCTATTTCAGTATGGTAGGTTATAAGCTGCATTTTAAAACACAGTGTCTTGATCAAACTATTGAGCCTCGAGAGAAATAGGTTCTTGTTTAAGTTAAAAATTTATTATTCACTGTTCATCTTCCCATACATTATGCATTCTATTCATTGTTCATGCTCACTGTGCTTCTTTAAAAAATAATCCATAACAAAAGTATTCTAAACTAGTATATAAATTTGTTTCTGCCTCTTCAGGACAAAGCTATGCGAAGGTGATATGAAATGAGTATCATTAAGAAACACTTAATTTTAATAAAGGAACTTTCTTAAGCTTTTTACTTTACTAAACCCAAGATTTAGTAAACCTAAGGTTTAGATCATATTGCTTCAAAATATATTCAGTGGCAATGTAGACTATATTGCCATACATGTGTTAGGATTAGACTAGAAGACAACTGTTGTCTGATGTGAGCATATAAATTTCTGCTAATCAATACCTCAGGGTGGGGAAGGGAACTGTGGAAATCACGTTTGTAATCTTGGAAGAAATATAAATATATGATGCTTTCAAAGGTACAGACAAAAAAACATTGTTAATTTTCAATAAGTTTTTAAGTAATGACAAAGCAGTTACGTAACAGCAATTGGACTATCTTCCTGAGGTATAAAAAGGAATTCTACAACAGGAAGAATCACTGTTATGTCAAGAATGACCTTGGAAGTGCCTGGGTGGCTCAGTTGGCTGAACATCTGACTCTTAATTTCAGAGGCTCAGGTCATGACCTCAGGGTTCATGAGATGGAGCCCCACATTGTCAGGCTGACAGCACGGAGCCTGCTTGGGTTCCTCTCTTTCCCTCTCTCTCTGCCTGTCTCTCTCTCTCTCAAAATAAATAAAAAAACTTAACAAAAAAGAATGATCCTGATAAAAAGATGCACAATTAAAGGATATCATGAATTAAAGACAGAGTAACACTTTTTTGACGATGTTTGCATACCTTCCATGAAGGAGGAAAATAGTCTCATGCAAAGAAAAGTCTCTAAGTGTTTCTCCTTTAATTTTAGAGAAATGAAAATATATCATCAGTTGTTATTTAGGAATCACATATGATCTGACAAAAATATTAATATACGTTAAATTTCCAACTAGAGTTGTACTAGATAGTATAATAATTTTTTAGCAAGGGATATTTGCTTAATTTAAAAAATTAATTACTTTGGTTAGATTGGCTCTTAGTGTTACATTATCCTTAATGTTTTATTTTTAACTTTTAAACAGAGAGATTATTGTCATCATCGCTTATAAGAAAAATACTTCAAGTATCAAACTTATTAGAATTTAGAGTTAGATTATGAATAAAAAAATCAAAAAAACCCTTTTGATAGTAGATAATATAACATATATTTTCACTTTAAACGAGAACTACATGTGAGCATACTAATGAATTTATCCTATTAGTTTATCTATTTGAAAGGTTTATTTTAAATATTTAATAATGTCATATGATCAGACGATACATGAAAGACTGATCAGACTCATAATATGTAACATTTGACCAATGAGTGAATGCATCACATAGAAGCAGTTTGAATCTCTCGGCTCCCTGGTGAGACTTACAACTTTTACCTGTTTTACTAAAAAAAATATATATATATATCTAAAAGAAATTTAGAGAAGTTCTCCACATGGGGATATGATTTATAGCTTTGATTAAAACCACATCAAATATTATTTCATAATTATCTCTAGTTAGAATATTTAATTGTATATAGTGTTATCTCAAACTTAAAAATGATCTTGCATTGCCAGTGGCAACCAATTTTGCAGTTTGATTTTAAGGACATTATCTAAATGTTGCTTTACTTTTCACTTTTCTGTCTCCCAGTAAATTCCTAGAAAGTGTGTACTAGAACACTTGCCTTTTTTGTTTTTTGCCCATTTTAATTTTATTTTATGTAAACTGCCAACACATAATTTTTTCTATCTCCTTTTTAAATGTTTTATAAATATTCTACTAATGAAAAAGACCCTTTCATATAATTTATATTTTTTTCTTTCTTCCGGAATTTTCAGGGTCTCTTTTAATAATATATTTTGATACATAAATTTAAAATTTCACATAGTTCACTACCTCCATCTATTCCATTATGGATTCTAAGATTTATTGGTGATAGAATTAATGAGCCGAATTTGTTTCCCCTCCTTTTCTGCGAATTAATAGTAGGAATTATTAATATAATGTTGATTATTCAAAGAGCAAAAACACTAATATATATGTATATATATATATACATACATATCTATATGTAATATTTTCATTCAATGCTTTATATCCAACTACATAAATTCACTTTAGAATCTAAGTGTTTTTATTTTTTTTAATTTTTTATTTAAATTCTACTTACTTAACATATAGTGTAATATTGGCTTCAGGAGTAGAATTTAGTGATTCATCACTTACATATAACACCCAGTGCTCAACACAAGTGCCCTCCTTAATATCCATCACCCATTTTAGCCCATCCCCCACCAGCCTCCCTTCCATCAACCCTCAGTTTGTTCTCTATATTTTAGAGTCTCTTATGGTTTGCCTCCCTTTCTTTTGTTTTTTCCCTGCCCGTACATTCATCTGTTTTATTTCCTAAATTCCACATATGAGTGAAATCATATGGTATTTGTCCTTCTCTGACTGACTTATTTTGCTTAGCATAATACACTCTAGCTCCATCCACTTCATTGCAAATGGCAAGATTTCATTCTTTTGGATGGCTAATATTCCATTACACACACACGTGCATGTACACACACACACGCAAACACAACCTCTTTATCCATTCATCAATTGATGGACATTTTGAGCTCTTTTCATAATTTAGTTATTTTTTGACAATGCTGCTATAAACACTGGAGTACATATGCCCCTTCAGATCAGTATTTTTGTACCCTTTGGGTAAATATCTGTTTGTGTTATTGTTGGGTCTAGGGTAGTTCTATTTTTAACTTTTTGAGGAACCTCCATACTGTTTCCCACAGTGGCTGTGCCAGTTGGCATTCCCACCAACAGTGTAAGAGGGTTCCCCTTTCTTTGCATTCTCGCCAACATCTGTTTTTTCCTGTGTTAATTATAGCCATTCTGACAGGTGTGACGTGATATCTCATCATGGTTTTTGATTTGTATTTTCCTGGTGATCAGTGATGTTGAGCATCTTTTCATGTGTCTATTGGCCACCTGGATGTCTTCTTTAGAAAAATGTCTGTTCATGTCTTCTGACGATTTCTTAACTGGATTATTTGTTTTTTGGCTGTAAAGTTTGATAAGTTCTTTATAGATATTGGATACTAATCTTTATCAGATATTTCATTTGCAGATATCTTCTTCCATTCCATAAGTTGCCGTTTAGTTTGGTTGATTGTTCCCTTAGCTGTGCAGAAGCTTTTTATCTTGATGTAGTCCCAGTAGTTCATTTTTGTTTTTGTTTCTCTTGCCTTTGGAAACATGTCTAGTAAGAAGTTGCTATGGCCAAAGTCAAAGAAGTTGCTGCCTGTGTTCTCCTCTAAGATTTTTATGATACCTTTCTCATATTTAGGTCTTTCATCCATTTTGAATTTATTTTTTGTGCATGGTATAAGAAAGTGGTCCAGTTTCATTCTTCTGCATATTGCTGTCCAGTTTTCCCTAACACCCTTTGTTGAAGAGACTGTCATTTTTTCATTTTTCCATTGGATATTCTTTCCTGGTTTGTCAAAGATCAGTTGACCATATAGTTATCAGTCTATTTCTGGGTTTAGTATTTTGTGTCATTGATCTATGTATCTGTTTTTGTGCCTGTACCATACTGTCTTGATGATTACACCTTTATAATGTAGCTCAAAGTCCAGACTGTCATGCCTCCAGATTTGTTTTTCTTTTTCAAGATTGCTTTGGCTTTGGGCTCTTTGTGGTTCCATGAAAATTTTAGAATTGTTTGTTCTAGCTCTGTGAAAAATGCTGGTGGTATTTTGATAAGGATTGCATTAAAGTTGTAGATTGCTTGGGGTAGTAAAGACATTTTAACAATATTTGTTCTTCCAATCCATGAGCCTGGAAAATTTTTCCATTTCTTTGTGTCCTCTTCAATTAGTTTCAGAAGTGTTCTATAGTTTTCAGAGTACAGATGTTTTACCTCTTTGGTCAGGTTTATTCTCAGGTATCTTATGGTTTTCAGTGCACTTGTAAATGGGATCAATTCCTTGATTTATCTTTCTGCAGCTTCATTATTGGTGTATAGAAATACAACTGATTTATGTGCACTGATTTTATACCCTGCAACTTTGCTGAATTTGTGTATCAGTTCTAGCAATTTTTTGGTTGAGTCTTTCATGCCTTCTACATAGAATGCCATGTTGTCTGCAAACAGTGAACGTTTGACTTCTTCCTTGCTGATTTGGATGCCTTTTATTTCTTTTTGTTGTCTGATTGCTGAGGCTAGGGCTTCCAGTACAATGTTAAATAGCAATGATGAAAGTGGACAATCCTGTCTTTTTCCTGATCATAGAAGAAAAGCTGTCAGTTTTTTCCCATTGAGGATGATATTAGCTGTGGGTCTTTCACATATGGTCTTTATGATGTTGATGTATGTTCTGTATATCCCTACTTATTTGAGGGTTTTTATCAAGAATGGATGCTGTAGTTTGTCAAAAATATATACAGTCATCTAGACCAAGTATTTATAGCCATAAACTGAATTTTCCCTAATATCCAGTAAGTTTATTTAAAAGTGAGTTTCAGGGCACCTGGGTGGGTCAGTTGGTTAAGTGTCTTACTTTGGCTCAGGTCATGATCTCATAGTTCCAGCTTGGGCCCCACATAGGGCTCTGCATTGGCAGCTCAAAGCCTGGAGACTGCTTTGGATTCTGTGTCTCCCTCTCTCTGTCCCTCTCCTGCTCTCACTCTCTCTCTGTCCTTCAAAAAATGAATAAATGTTAAAAAAATTTTAAAAATAAAAAAAAATTAAAAAGTGAGTTTCAGGGCTTGGATAATTTAAAAGCAGTATATGTCAGAAAATCTGACAATAAATTATATTAAAAATTAAAAAAATACAAAATACAATAAAATAAATTCAAATGTTAAAAAAACAAAAATAAACAAACAAAGCAAATAAGCAAAAAAAGAAAAGAAAAAGCTGCTCTGATTCCAGTTTGCTTTTGAATATTTTGGGGAAGGGAGGCATAGGTGAGATTTTACTTACAACCATCTCCCCCACTGTAAGATTTTTAAATATTTAAGTATTACCTTCAAGTTTTTATTAACATTTTAATGTTTTATTTCTAATGAATATCTTTATTCATTAGGGATTAATTTGGCATATGATGTGAAGTTTGCTTTTCTTCCAGTAGAAAGTTATACATGCCAATTTCATTTGCAAACTAAAGCTTCTCTTATTCATAGTCTTGAAAATTTAACTTGTTATAAGGTAGGTTCCTGAGTGTATCTGCTTTTACTTCTGAATGGTAAATCTGGTCCATTTATTATGTATGTATTTGTTTGGCAACCTTTTACTTTTTGGCTGTATTTACAGAATATAAGATTTGAAAAAACTCTTAGACAAAACTCTCCTTTCTCAAATAATCTTTTCATTCATAAAATCATATTTTTCCTTAATAAGATAACAATTTATTCCTAAAAAATACTTCACCTCACTGATAATGAATTTCTTTTTTGACATATAGCATGTATGACTTTTAGACTGTCCTACATGGTTACATAATTACTATTACAAGCATCAGTAAAATCATAAAAACAATAGATCCATCAGAAATATAGATCTATACAGAAAATTAACTCTAAGCAGAAAACCAGTCTGCTATTTTCACTGGTGACAGTTTTAATAGATTCATATTGATTTCTACCCAGTAAGTTTGACTCAAGATTAAGATCAATAGGATTAAGGGAACAACCACAATAATCAGAAACACTGGTAATAGTCAAATATATATTCACCAGTTTTCCCATGCAGTGGTTTATTTAAAGAGTAAATATAGGTAAGTGTGAAGTTTAAGAAGTGAAGACAAAACTCTCCTAATAATATTACAATGACAAGTCTATAAAAACATTTCTCTTAAGAAACTCAGTGAACTCTTCATGAAATAATATCAGAAAGGGGCTCCTGGGTGGCTCAGGTGATTAAGTGTCTGACTCTTGATTTTGGCACAGGTCATGACCTCACAGCACATCTGCTCTGCGCTAACAGTGTGAGCCTGCTTGGGATTCTCTCTCTCCACCTCTCCCCCACTCTCTCTCTCAAAAATAAATAAACTTAAAAATTAAAGAATACCAGAAAGAAAAATCTCATTTTAAGTAATTCTCCTAATGAAATATTTGCAAATATGTATGACATCTTTTTTGAGAGTACAAAGACTAATGTAGGAAGAGAGATAATAAATCTTTGTAACACAGTAAATATTTCAGATATGAAATCTAAGAACAAAGTATTTTTCAACAAAACTAACACCTTGAGATACTTCCAAAATTTGGAACCAATTTACATTCATGGCTAAAGTAAAATGAATCTATTATGGATTGTAATTGTTATTTGCAAAGTAATATAAGACAAGATTCTAAATGTATGGCTCATGGCAACAAATAAATGTAATCTATGTGATGAATTCAAATGTAAAAAAGAAAGAATATAGTCAGAAGTAATGCATTCTTTGATTCAGTGCATTTATCCCAATGTGTAATTATGCACTCATTGTTAAAACCCTTTGACTGATGTATGATCACCCCAGTAGTCTGTAAACACCAGAAGAGCAGGAGCATTATGTCAAATATTCACCATCATTTGCCCAGACAGACTACTCAAACATTTACTATCTGCAAGACATTCTTTGAGCAAAAATGTAAATTCTTTCACTTTCAACATATCATCTATAAAATTTAAATACTAATAGTATGAACTTTGTAGTGTTCTTTAGGTGGGTAATGAAATAACCCACATAAAACATTTAGCAGAGTTCCTGGAGCTTAGTAAGCGGTGAACACCTGCTACCATTGTATTGAATACCTACCATGTCCCTTATTCAAAACTGAATAATTTTTAAATGTGAATGAAATAATGTCTCTTCTCTAAAGTATCTCATGATCTATGTTCTTATGCAGTACAAGAGACCTACAAATAAACAATATTTGCATTGCACAGTTTTCCTACACAATTTTGTACTCTTTATTAACATGAAAAAGCAGAAGCAACACCCTCTGCTGATCAGGGGGCTGTCACAGAGTAGTTGAATGTTTATCTGATGAGATCTTTGAATCTGTCCTGAAATGATGAGTGTGTATTTTGTAGAAGAAAGCTAGTTAAGAAAGATTTCCTTGGTTTTGTCTCTAGAAACTAAGGGTAACAATACTAAATAACAGTGTATGTTTAGAAGAACTATATTGAACAGAAACAGATTTGTGACCAGAGTGGTAGTATTAGGTGGTGGGAGTGAGGGGCAGGAAATTACAAACTCTCTAAATTGATCTTTTCTTAATCAATGATGTGGGTGAAGAAATACATTAATATCAAGAAGTAAGAAGATAAATGTTACTTAGAGTTGCTAGGACATTTGTTTCTAGTATTATGGAATAAGTGGGTTGAGAGAAAGTGGTTATTCTCTCTCCCCTTTCTTCAGAGTATTTACATTCATTTGTGCCTTATTTAAGGAGTGTCAATCTACTATCAGGCACTGCTTTCTTAATGTGAAGGATACAGCTGTGAATAAAACAGGATTTGTTCTCCAATCTGGTTTACATGTTTCTATGGGGCACACAAAATTAATAAGTATATAAATACACAAAGAAGATAATATAATGGTAGTGTATAATGTATGCCAAAAAGAAGTGATTGACAAGGAATGGATGGTGACAGTAATTTATATTGGACAGTTAGAAAATAGAGGTTGAATCAAGGTCTGAACAACATACAAAAATCAATCAAGGGAACATCAGGAAGCATACCGTTCCAGACAAAGCAAATAACTAATCCAAGACTAAAACTTGGGAGCATCTCAATGTGTTCGAGAAGCATAAAGATGGTCTATGTGCTGGAATTCAGAAAGGTAGGGAAATGAGAATAGGATATATGTTCAAGAAGGTTAAAATGTTTGAAATTTGTTCAACCTTATGGTAAATCAAAGGCTATTGGGGAGATTTACATTAGGAGAGGAGAATGATATGATTTTCTTTCATAAGGTCTCAGAAGTCACTGAATAGAATGGGAGAAAGGCAAGTAGTTAGAAAGCTATTTTAATACTCTAGTAACAAATGACAGTGGTTCAGACTAGAAATATGAGGCAAGATTTTAAGAAAAAAAGAAAGAAAGAAATTAAAGTTTCAACAAATTCTTCTTTTTGTCCTAAACTACTACTACGAATTGGGTTTTTGTCTATTGCAACCAAAAGAATATTAGCTAATAAAAGAGTATCCAATCCTGCTGTGAAGTAAAGGAAGATAATAGGTGAAAATATCCACTGATTTTGGCATTCAATACAACAAAGTCAATGTCAGCTGCGGTTATGACATATTTATCTTAACAAACCTCTAAAAATGTCCTTTGATATCCCTGTGAAAATGTTCAAAATGTGAACTATAATAGAATAAAACCATTTATATAAAAACTATCAAGATGGATGTTAAGTGAGGTCTCTGGTATTTTATTATATGGATAGCCTCATGTCATTTATAAATTAATCAAATTAAAATATGAGATATTGTTTTCAAAACTCTGGATACAGAGAAAATTTACAGAATGACTAATGAGTTAAATAAAATAATTGGTATTTAAAACTGCTTCACAATATTAGATTGATGGTCTGAATGTAGCAAGCTGAATTAATAGCAATTTTTTAAAAAATTAAACTTTAAAAACACTACATTAATTCATGTGGTATAACATGGCATGAACTCAAATTAATAGCTTATTTGAATAATACCTGATGTTCTAGGAGTTGATGAACTCAATATGAAGTCTGTGTCCTGCTGATTGATAGAATAAAAGTGAAATTAGTTCATATTAATAGACATGTATGTTTGAATAAATTATCCAAAATTCTCTCTGGAGTACTAGATCATTTATATGTGTTATAATTTAAGATAGGCATAGATAATAGTCAGAAACATGTCCTATGGTGTGTGAAACCATGACTTATGAAAAAAATCAGGATTCAGAGATTTGCAAAAAGTTAGTATGAGGATATGACAGCTGAGTTCAGTTAATTTTTTTTCCTGCTAAATACTTCTTTATATACTGTTCCAGAGGAATAATCTATAGTATTTGGTTGTTAAAATATGTAAAGAGATCAATATTGGGAAGAACCTACTAAGAATATTATTAAGAATCTTACCTCTGGCTCAATTACTTCTAAAATAGTCTGCTCTGCTCTGTCATTATAAATGTTTAAAGCTAGGGCAGATATCAGTTCAGAAAAATGGAGCAAGCATGTAGAAAATTAAGATTTGAAAAGACCTAAGTTCTTTTCAACCATTCATCTTAATTTTTTATACTTACATAATATTGTGTGAATTTTATCTAATCTAACCATGGTAATTTTTCTTATATAGATGAGTGAACAGACAAACAGGATAGAGAGATGAAATGGTTGATCAGATGGAAGAAATAGTAGACAACACAGAATACATTATAACAAAGATGAAAAAAGATGAAGAAGGTGGACTCACAATGCATTTAAATTTCACTATATTGCTACCTCACCATTGCCTAAGGTTATCGAGTGAAATAATGTCCACTTGTCCTCACATTTAAAAGAGAAACAAAGCAAGTCTTAACTGGATAAGAATTCTGGCCATTCCTATAGGTTGTCTGCTTAATCTTACATGGCAGACTGTTGTAAATTTCAAACACAGACTCAATTCGATCGCAAATATTAATCAAAATTCTGAACTGAACCAGTGAGAAGTTTATGCCATTCTCACAGCTCAGGCAGCTTCAGGTGGGAAAAACAAAAACAAAAACAACAACAAAACATTACTGGCTTTTATAATTCCCTATTGGCTGTTTCTCTTCCTACTATTATCTCTTGCCAAAGGGATCCATTGATCCCTTTGGAAAGACATGGCCAAGGAGAATGGCAGTTTTATATTTTCATTAGTATTATCATAAACTGACTTCATTCTCTATAAGCATCACAGTAGTTTAAAGATGGCTCTTTGTCTCCTGGGACACAATTTTAAGGATGTTCAGACCTTTCTTTCCAGGTTGGTCCAATCCATTTTCTTTCACTGCTGCAGATTCATATATTCTGGGGGTCAGTTGGTCCTCCACCCTCAGTACCAGCTCACTCACTTCAAGCTTCTTATTACTGATATTTTTATACCCATCTGCATAGCCCTGTAGGCTCTGTTGTTTCTCTTTCTCAAAGGGACACCATCTCAGTTTGTGGAAATTCATACATAGTCCCTGCCCAATAAACTATGAACATGTCAGCAAATCCCACAGTAATGGCGCTTCCTGACTCTGGCACCAAAGTTGCCAGAGAAATACTTGTCCTCAATGCTTCTCAGGCTGAAGTCAGATTGTAGACCAACCTCAATCCAACCAGTGTTTGTCATTTATTTGGTGTTTTTAGGCCCCTGTGGAAGCCTCCTTTAGGTTTGACATGAAGGAATTAGCACCAGGTTCCATGGTGAAAGGTAGAAGGAGCAGAGCAAAGGTTTCTCCTAAAATATCATCCTCACACAATGATCTCATTTATTATCTCATTTTTTTTGTATTCTCAAAATATGAAGGTGTTTGAGATCAAAGAAACGGTTTGTAGTCAAAATTATTTGAACATCGGTATATGGTTATTGGCAAAAACCTTTCTTATGTCTATTTTATTTTAATGTCTACTATAAATTTCTGATCGAAAATCCTGTTTTAAAGATAATTATTGAGAGCAAAGCAAGTTGGATGGGAGGTAGATCTAGGTATACCGAAGTGAGGAAAATAGATATTCTTTTTGTTTTGAACCTTTTTTTTTTTGTTTGAGAGAGAGAGAGAGAGAGAGAGAGAGAGAGAGAGAACGAGCAGGGGAGAGGGGCAGAGGGAGAGATAGAGAATCTCAATCAGGCTCCATGTACAGAGCAGAGCTCAACACAAGGCTCGATCTCATGACCCTGGGATCATGACCTAAGCAGAAATCAAGAGTCAGACCTTAAATGACTAAACCACCCAGGTACTCCAATAGTAGACATTCTAAAAGAATAAAACAGAACAGAATGAGATGAAAAAAAAATCTTATTTAAAGATTACTTACCTGATCCATAGGCAAAATTGAGTCTCCAGATTTGAAGAATGTATTACATCATGGTTAACACACAAAAAATATCATGTTGATATATCCCTTGGTAAAATTCTTGTCATTAAAGAATAAAGAGAAAACTATTCGAGATTTCTACATGTAGAGAAAACATTGCTTAAAGAGTCTGAAATAACTGAAATAACTAATATCTTCTCTCAAAATGAATGCTTTAAATACTCTATCATACTACTTGTTTTTCCTTAGAGATTTTTTCCTTTCTTTTTTCCTTTGATCCTTTAGAGCATTCTGTCTGCCTTCTCCTATCAGGATTATTTAACTTTGAGTGGATTACACAGGTGTGATCTGGAGCATCCCTTCATCACAGTTCTAAGTATATATTTTGCCTTCTGTTTTGAACCACCAGTTCACTAGATCTGTTTTCTTGTTTTATCTTGTTATTTTTCGGACAAGAAGAGTGCATAAAAATAATGTTTTTAAAAGCTTAATTATGTTATCATCAAATATTATGAAATGTTTTCATGCTGCTACAAGTAGAGCTAAAGAGAAAAAATTAAAAATAAACCAACGGAAACTCCTTAATGATTTGCCTATGAACAGTATTTTTTATGAGAATATCACACCAATAGAGATGGATAATTCCCACCCCCTCTTGTATTTCTTACAGTTCCAGCTAAGAAGAATTACTTGCAAATGGAGGACACCTCAAATGTAGGACACTTCAAATGGATGACAATTTGTTAGTAAATACCTATGCTTGTCTTGTGTTTGTTTTTCACTGTTGAAAAACTACCGTTGAAGACATAATCTTATCCAACTTCCTTTTAGTAGGACTTGTTAACTTACATTATGCTATAGACAGAGTGTCTATCTGTGTCCCCCCAAATTCTTATGTTGAAATCCTAACCCCCTATTTAATGGTAGTAGGAGGTGGAGACTTTGGTAAGTGATTCGGTCATAAGGGCTCTGTCCTCATGTAAAACTTTAGTGCCTTTATAAAGGATACCTCGGGGCGCCTGGGTGGCGCAGTCGGTTAGGCGTCTGACTTCAGCCAGGTCACGATCTCGCGGTCCGTGGGTTCGAGCCCCGCATCAGGCTCTGGGCTGATGGCTCAGAGCCTGGAGCCTGTTTCCGATTCTGTGTCTCCCTCTCTCTCTGCCCCTCCCCCGTTCATGCTCTGTCTCTCTCTGTCCCAAAAATGAATAAACGTTGAAAAAAAAATTAAAAAAAAAAAAAGATACCTAGAAGAGCTCCCTTATCCCATCTGCCATGTGAGAATACAGCAAAAAGATGGTTGTGTATAAACTAGAAATGAACTAGAAAGTGAGCTGTCACTAGACCCCAAATCTGTTGGTGCCTTTAGCTGAACTTCCCAGCCTCCGGAACTGTGAGAAATAAATGTCTGTTGTTTATAAATCCCTTAGTCTATGGTTTTCTGCTATAGCAGTCTGAATGAACTAAGACACATTAATACTGAAAAATGGGAACTGCTTCTCTCTGCTTTCCATGAGAGGAGTGTATTCACTACCAGCTGAATTTGGGTTCAGTTATGTTACTCCTTTGTCCACTGGGAGGTTAGCAGATGTGACATAAACAGTGTTTTTAATGTGTTTGTGTGCTTGGGTATGTCACCTTGCACATCTGCCATCTCTAGAAGAGCCGTGATTGAGTAGTCCTTGTCTTTCAGCCTTGGCCCCAGGAAGAATACTTTGGAGCAGATACTCCTAAGCTCAACTGTAGAGCCATGAGAAAAAGAAATATTTATTGCGAGAAGCTAGAAGCTTTTTTTTTCCTTCTCTTTTCTCATGTTGTAAAAGCCGATACAAAAATTGACAACAGAAACAGAACAGTTGTTTGTAAAAAGAAGCTAGAATATATAGTGGTGGGTTTTGAAACAAGTCTTCTCTTAAATTCTTCTCTTAAATGGAGAAAACTGATAGCAGAAGTAGGAAAAATGGCAATTCATTTTCTTTAATGCCGAAACACTTGGTGAAATTGTGCTCCTGATTTTTAAAGAGCAGAAGCTGTTCCTGATGTATTTTCAATTAAAGGCTTGGAGATCTTGAGGCAAAAATGTCAAAATAATGAGTTTGTTGCTACTAGCCATGATTCATAATTTACTATAAGATAGAGGTAAGCTCACAAAAATAGGTGCCAATTTGCAAAGATAATTTTGAAGTAACCTAAGAGACCCATGACCTTACAGATTTTGAAAGTAAAACAACTTTTCACCAAATAAAATACAACTGTTATTATATACGATAAGCAAAAAGTCCAAATTAGGTGCGTTGCTCAAATATTTTTAGTTACCATTTCTGAAAGGAATTAATTGATATCAAATAGACCGTTTAACTTGATAAAAGGACCCAAAGAAAAATACAGTATCACAGCAGGCTGATTTGCTCAAAGGGCCCATAATTTAGTCTAGAGAGAGTAATGTTTTAAAAATAATTGAGAGGATCCTGGGTGGCTCAGTCGGTTAAGTGACTGACTCTTGATTTTGGCTCAGGTGATGATATCACAGTTCATTTGTGAGACTGAGCCCGACATCCTGCTCTGCACTGAGGGCACAGAGCCTGCTTGGGATTCTCTCTCTCCCACTCTCCTTGCCCCTCCCCTACTCATGCTCTCTTTCTCTGTCTCTCAAAATAAATAATTACACTTAAAAAATGATAACTGAGGATGTGGTTCTTGACACATGGAATTGTTTGAATTTTTGGACTTGTAAAACTAAAACACCTGTGAAAACCATATTGTCAGAAGTGCTACCAGTCAGATCACAAGAAGTGAAATTATTTAAATTATAAGAAATATTTTGGTCCCCAATTTTTCAAAGCTACTAATCAGATTGAGAGAGCTTCTTAGACTCCCTAAAGTGCACATTCATTAATTCTGTTAATTATTTTATTCTTAACCAATCTTTCAGACTTTGGTATGGAGCATGATGCAAAGAGAAAGAACTTCTAGAGGACAGAGCCAAGAGCTATGACAAAACCTGGGCCTAATGATGAAATATTCATTTCCTTAAAATTGGGATACCTGGTAACATCTATACAGAATTGGTAAGGACAAGGACTTCTGTTTGCCTTGGGAGGCTAACAGCAACTTGTTCCATGCATTAATGTTTAGTGTGAAGAAAAGGAGTAAGTTGGCTTCTTGGTTCAGAGGATTCCAGATAAAGAGGGCTCCATTAAGATTTCACCAAGATTTCAAGAACCTGGACTTCAAACTTGATACCATGATTTTGGCAAAACCTTTGGAAATCTTGTATTTTGCATGTCAGAGAGACTTGAACAAGTAGAGAGATCATGATCGTCTGAATATTATTCAAAAATATTTACTCCCTCTACTTTACTTCCATGGGAAGAATATACTTCCTAAACTTTCTCTTTGGGCTTATTCATGTAAATGTAATATGCTTTGACCAATGAACACATTAATAGGTGTTAAGCCAATAATAATTTAAAATTTGCTTGCACTGCATGCTTTCTTATTTTTCTGCCATTATATTGTAAAAAGAAATTTTCCTGAATATGAGCTTCTCTGTCAGTTCAAACCCTAGAATAAACACATATATGGTGAAACCATTTTAGTCAATCTGTGGACCTGAACCATGAAATACAGCCACTAGAGCCTCACACAAAATGACTCACCAAAGTCTAAAATCAGTGATAAAAAATAATTATTATTGTCATTTTAATAAATACGTTCATCTCTAGGAAAATTAGCCATATAGTGAAATACATTAAAATTAATTATGTGGTAAAAATGGCATAATTCAGGATTTTTTTTCTTAAATTTTTCATGAATTCTACTTCAGAATTCCATCATTTAACATTGTATTTCTATTAACATGTCTAATAATTTGTATCTCTTAAGAAAATTCTTAATCGGGGCACCTGGATAGTTTAGTCAGTTAAGCATCCAACTTCAGCTCAGGTCATGAGCCCCACATTGGGCTCCACGCTGACAGTGTGGAGCATGCTTGGGATTCTCTGTCTCTCCCTCCCTCTTTCCCTCTCCTGCTCACAAGCATTCTCTCTCTCTCGCTCTCAAAAATAAATATTAATTTTTTTTTAAAAAAAGAAAATGTCTCTCCCTCTCTCTTTCCCTTTCTTGCTCACATGCGTTCTCTCCCTCTCTCAAAAATAAACATTAAAAAAATTTAAAAGAAAATTGTTAAAATCATTTCAGTCATTTAAAAGTTCAAAATCATCATCATCATAATCAAGTCAGTGTGGTATTGGCAAAAGAGACAGACACATTGATCAATGGAAGAGAATAGAATCCAGGCATGAACCTACATATACATAATTGATTCTTGACAAACTTTAAAAGTTTAGGAGGGGGTATTTTAAACCTTCAGCAGTTAACTATATGTAAACCTAAATTCACCCTCTTTGTATTATGTCCATTCCTTCTCTCTTAATTTTTTTGCATGGTACTCTCATGATCTTAATTTATGGGCTAAATTTTAAAGTTAAATACCACAAACACACTAAATGTAAATTTTTATGGAAAAACCACTTTAAAACAAAAACATACTTACATCATTCACAAACATTTCTGTATGTAATATTTATACATATATACTGTAGTGTCTCCTACAATATATCAAAAAAGATTATTGGAGGAGATATTTCAGTACTAATTTCTCCAAACGGTTTCAAGACGTATTTGGCATTTATGATTTCCCGCCTACATAACTACTCAGTATTGTAAGCCCATACTGATAGATTTTCTACCTCTAGCTGAAGCCCAAAAATTTAATTCCTGGAGGATTTGAAGCACTTGCTTGATGTAATTAACAAATGTTAATTACATTTGTTTGCTAGTTGACAAATGTCAACTGTTAAAACATATGTTACCTCACTAGATTCCTTGAGTTGCAGTGTGAACTTTCTGCTTATGCAGCTTCATTCTGCCTTCAGAAATTGTTCTGCATATAGTACTTTTTTGTGGACAATGGTTTGGTCTATGGATAGAGAATCAGATAATTACGGGTATGGGGACACACTGTCACTCAGAGTACTGGGTTAGGTTGTTAATCTCCATCCGGACTTATTGTAGGTTAAAGGGTGTTGTTTGTCAAAAGTGTAATTTTTCTGTTAAGTCTTTGCTGTCAAAACCTAGGGATCTCCCTTTTTATTCTCTGTGCTCAGCTCACCACAGGGTCCTTGTAGAAACCTGATTTGACATACACATTTTCATTACCATGGGATCCATTGCTTCTGATGGTTCCATGGCAGAACTGCCTACTTCCCACTTGGAGTTATCTGACAAACCTCTTCTGGGGTAAAAATGGAAGGATCTTAGTAACTAAGAAAATGGTCAGCACAATACACCCAAATGTGAGTTGTTGTTTCTAAAATAAAAAGTAGCTTTGCTTGCATTATTCTATTTTTTTCTGAATAAGAGATCCAAGATATAACAACTTATTTTTATTTTGAGGATTATTTCAAAGTATCCAGATCACTGGACTTCCAAAAATATTCACCAACTACAGAAGCCATTTATTTTTATGGAATCACAGAATTTCATGGAATGAAGTGCTGCTTTGTGGATTTCTTATCAGAATAAGATCATTATTTACTGGACAACTGTAATGTCCCCTGGGACAGTACAATGATCAATATCCCTGCAAATTAAAATGTGTTCTAAATTTAGAAGTAAGATGGAGAAGATCTATTGTTCTCTTGCCATGTGGAAGCAAACTACTTCTGAGTATTTGAGAGAGAGGTGATGAGGAGAGAGAAAGAGAAAGAGGGAGGGAGATTGAATTTCCAGATCAATAGTAATAAAAAAAAAACTTGTTTTATAACTAGTTGTAAAACAAGTGCTTGGGATTTGATTTGTGTTTAATTTCCTCAAGTAAGGAGACAACATCTGGATGAATATCTGAAATTGAAGTTACTCCCTGCTTAAACTTAAAATAATCACTTTCATATTACAAGATCACTTTTTCAAGCGTTAGGTTAATAAGTGAAATAAAGGAGATGGGATAGTAACCGCCTGTGACAGTTAACCATTTATTCAATAATACTGCATATCTTGATGTGCAGTATTTTATTGGCTTAAAACAACAACCCTATTATTTCTCATGAATCTAACTAAGTTCCACTAGGTGGTTTTGCTGACCTGGTCCAGCCTTGACTGCTGTCTGCTAATCTCATGGACACATTTGTAATCAGAGGGTAAGATGGTATAGGGTGGCCTCAAATGGGGTAACCCAGTTCTCCACAGCGCTTCACACTTTGTCCTCCTGCAGGCTACCAGGACATGACGGTTAATTAGAAGAACAAAATGGGCTAAAGAGCAAGCTTTACTATGCAATGGCTTTTCCAGCCTCAGCTTGCAACCCATTTGTTAACATCTCGTTTGCCAAAGCAAGTCATACGTGGAACAGAATACTCCATCCACAAGAGAACCATTGATAAAATCCATCTGTATTCCACTACTTTTTTATCTTTAGAAAATTCATCCCATTTCTAGTATCTTTGTCTCCACCACAGATGTGGTTTTAGTTTTGGTTTACACAATTGATGAAATGTGGGAAATACAGAAACTTCCATTTTCTATTTCTCCCCTAATGATCATTATTCTTTGATTCAGGGAACAAATATGAGGATAAGATAGATAGGCATACATACCTTAATTATAGCCTAAGAATTTGGGAAATGACGTGAGTAGGAATTTATTATCTTGCTATACCCATTGTGAGGTAGAATCATGTAAAAACGCCATATCTCACCTAAATTCCACAAGCCCTCACTCTGTTAGATTACAGTTACATTTTATATTCCCAGGGACTAGTACAGATCCAGTGTTCAAGAATTCCTAATACGCTGAATAGTTTCTGTTTCCAAGCACACAGTTACCACTTCTCCTGTTCTAAAGGCTAGAAGAAAAATGCTGTATAGACTTGTGCTGATATTGTAGAGTCGTCCCCCAAGTTTATCAGTGTATCAATAAAGGCATGTCTCGGAATTTGGTAGAAGTTACTGACATTATTGTGGTAAGCAAGATCAAGTGTTAGTTTACCAAATGTGTTATATTTTTATGATTACATAGAACAGGTAAGAACTTCAGGACTGCCATCTCGTTGATTATGAGTGTTTGATTATTTATTTGCTATCATCAAAGATTTCTATAGGTCAGGCTGTTCTGATCACAATTCTAGTTTTTCTATCTATTATGATAGCTATGGCAACCCTTACTTTGGAAGCTGAGAGCAATGATTTGGCCTATCATCCCAAGATCACATCATTCCTTGAAGACAATCACCACAGCACTTTCCACTGAATTTAGGCTCTCATCACCAATGTATTTATCAAAGCCATGACAAAAGGAATGCCATAGCTCTCCATCTCTGTTTGCCACTGTCCCACTCTTTCTATCTGTATCACTATTTTTGTATCTCTATTTCAGTCTCTATGTCTCTTGCACTTCTATTACTAGACTTTGATCTCTCCCAGCATTCCAGATTTATGTATTCACTTCTTCACTCCACAGCTTGACTTAGATGTCCCATACATAACTTAAACCATTGCAGAATGTCAATTTTCAATTACATACCCTCATTTAACATGTATCCAGATATATTTACATCACATTCCACCTTCTGCAGCAGGCTTAAACCATACATTGCATTAATCCTATATTTTATGCAATTAAAATACTGTACCCATTTATGACATTTTGATGATATTCAACTATATTCTCAAAATGGAATTTTCCCTACATCTTTATTATGAACATCTTCAAACATAGAAAAGTTGAAATAAAATGATAAACAACAAAAATAATGATAAACACCTCAAAATGAATTCTTGATATTTTCTCATTTTTTTTCTGATCTGTAATTTCACACTCACTGAGTAAATGAAACCATCATCAGATTTACTTGTTCAAAACCTAGTATTCATGGGGATCTTGGGAAGATGGCGGCATAGGAGGATGCTGGGCTCACCGCGCATCCTGCTGATCACTTAGAGTCCACCTACACCTGCCTAAATAACCCAGAAAACTGCCAGAAGACTAGCAGAACAGAGTTTCCGGAGCCAAGCGCGGACGAGAGGCCCACGGAAGAGGGTAGGAAGGGCGGAGAGGCGGTGCATGCTCCACGGACTGGCGGGAGGGAGCTGGGGTGGAGGGGCGGCCTCCCGGCCAAGCAGAGCCCCCAAGTCTGGCTGGCAAAAGCGGAGGGGCCGAACGGAGTGTGTTCCGACAGCAAGCAGGACTTGACATCTGGAAGGTTATAAGCTAACAGCTCTGCTTGGAGAACGGGAGGGCTGGAGGACAACAGGAGGGAGAGTTGTTGGGCCCCGGACAACAGAGCGCAGCTTGGCGGGGAACAAAGGCGCTCGCCAGCGCCATCTCCCTCACCCATCCCCTACCCAAAATACCAAAGGGAAACAGTTCCTATCAGGGAACTTGCTTGCACCGTGCAAACACCCAACGCTGTGCTTCTGAGGATCCATACCTCCGGCGGGTCTGACTCCCTCCGGGTACCACAGGGCCCCTCCCGAAGAGGATCTCTGAAGGGAAAGTGAGCTGAGCCTGCCCCTCCTGCCCCTGTGCACCTTGCTGATCCACCCCAGCTAATACACCAGATCCCCAGCACCACAAGCCTGGCAGTGTGCAAGTAGCCCAGATGGGACATGCCACCCCACAGTGAATCCCGCCCCTAGGAGAGGGGAAGAGGGTGGGCTGGGGGCAGACATCAGGTCTGACTGCAGCCCCACCCCCCAACGCAAGTTATTCAAGACAGCACAGGGGAAGTGCCCCGCAGTCCCCCACCTCTTCAGGGACTATCCAAAATGATGAAACAGAAGAATTCCCCTAAAAAACGTCCAGGATAGGGGCGCCTGGGTGGCTCCGTTGGTTGAGGGGCCGACTTCGGCTCAGGTCATGATCTCATGGTCCGTGAGTTAGAGCCCCGCATCAGGCTCTGTGCTGACAGCTCAGAGTCTGGAGCCTGTTCAGATTCTGCGTCTCCCTCTCTCCCTGACCCTCCCCCGTTCATGCTCTGTCTCTCTCTCTCAAAAAACTAAATAAACATTAAAAAAAATTTTTTTTTAAAGTCCAGGAAATAACAACAGCTAATGAGCTGATCAAAAACAATTTAAACAATAAAACAAAAAGTGAATTTAGAATAATAGTTATAAAATTAATCGTTGGGCTTGAAAACAGTACAGAGGAGAGCAGAGAATCTATTGCTACAGAGATCAAGGGACTAAGGAACAGCCAGGAGGAGCTAAAAATGCTATCAATGAGCTGCAAAATAAACTGGAAACAACCACGGCTCGGATTGAAGAGGCAGAGGAGAGAATAGGTGAACTGGAAGATAAAATTATGGAAAAAGAAGAAGCTGAGAAAAAGAGAGATAAAAAAATCCAGGAGTATGAGGGGAAAATTAGAGAACTAAATGATGCACTAAACAGAAATAATATACACATAATTGGTATTCCAAGGGAGGAAGAGAGAGGGAAAGGTACTGAAGGTGTACGTGAAGAAATCATTGCTGAGAACTTTCCTGATCTGGTGAAGGAAAAAGGCATTGAAATCCAAGAGGCACAGAGAACTCCCTTCAGAAGTAACTTGAATCGATCTTCTGCACGACATATCATAGTGAAACTGGCAAAATACAAGGATAAAGAGAAAATTCTGAAAGCAGCTAGAGATAAACGTGCTCTAACATATAAAGGGAGATCTATAAGACTCATGACCGACCTCTCTACTGAAACTTGGCAGGCCAGAAAGGAATGGCAGCAGATCTTCAATGTGATGAACAGAAAAAATATGCAGCCGAGAATCCTTTATCCAGCAAGTCTGTCATTTAGAAAAGAAGGAGAGATAAAGGTCTTCCCAAACAAACAAAAACTGAAGGAATTCGTCACCACTAAACCAGCCCTACAAGAGATCCTAAGGGGGATCCTGTGAGACAAAGTACCAGAGACATCGCTACAAGCATGAAACCTACGGATATCACAATGACTCTAAACCCATATCTTTCTATAATAACACTGAATGTAAACGGACTAAATGTGCCAACCAAAAGACATAGGGTATCAGAATGGATAGAAAAACAAGACCCATCTATTTGCTGTCTACAAGAGACTCATTTTAGACCTGAGGACACCTTCAGATTGAGAGTGAGGGGATGGAGAATTATTTATCATGTCGCTGGAAGTCAAAAGAAAGCTGGAGTAGCCATACTTATATCAGACAAACTAGACTTTAACGTAAAGGCTGTAACAAGAGATGAAGAAGGGCATTATATAATAATTACAGGGTCTATCCATAAGGAAGAGCTAACAATTATAAATGTCTATGCACCAAATACAGGAGCCCCCAAATATATAAAACAATTACTCACAAACATAAGTAACCTTATTGATAAGAATGTGGTAATTGCAGGGGACTTTAACACTCCACTTACAGAAATGGATAGATCATCTAGACACACGGTCAATAAAAAAACAAGGGCCCTGAATGAGACATTGGATCAGATGGACTTGACAGATATATTTAGAACTCTGCATCCCAAAGCAACAGAACATACTTTCTTCTCAAGTGCACATGGAACCTTCTCTAAGATAGATCACATACTGGGTCATAAAACAGCCCTTCATAAGTATACAAGAATTGAGATCATACCATGCATACTTTCAGACCACAATGCTATGAAGCTTGAAATCAACCACAGGAAAAAGTCTGGAAAACCTCCAAAAGCATGGAGGTTAAAGAACACCCTACTAAAGACTGAATGGGTCAACCAGGTAATTAGAGAAGAAATTAAAAATATATGGAAACAAACGAAAATGAAAATACAACAATCCAAACGCTTTGGGATGCAGCGAAGGCAGTCCTGAGAGGAAAATACATTGCAATCCAGGCCTATCTCAAGAAATAAGAAAAATCCCAAATACAAAATCTAACAGCACACCTAAAGGAAATTAGAAGCAGAACAGCAAAGACAGCCTAAACCCAGCAGAAGAAGAGAAATAATAAAGATCAGAGCAGAAATAAACAATATAGAATCTAAGAAAACTGTAGAGCAGATCAACGAAACCAAGAGTTGGTTTTTTGAAAAAATAAACAAAATTGATAAACCTCTAGTCGGCTTCTCAAAAAGAAAAGGGAGATGATGCAAATAGATAAAATCATGAATGAAAATGGAATGATTACAACCAATCCCTCAGAGATACAAGCAATTATCAGGGAGTACTATGAAAAATTATATGCCAACAAACTGGACAACCTGGAAGAAATGGACAAATTCCTAAACACCCACACGCTTCCAAAACTCAATCAGGAGGAAATAGAAAGCTTGAACAGACCCATAATCTGCGAAGAAATTGAATCAGTCATCAAAAATCTCCCAACAAGAGTCCAGGACCAGATGGCTTCCCAGGGGAGTTCTACCAGACGTTTAAAGCAGAGATAATACTTATCCTTCTTTTAACTAATTTTTTTTTCAACGTTTATTTATTTTTGGGACAGAGAGAGACAGAGCATGAACGGGGGAGGGGCAGAGAGAGAGGGAGACACAGAATCGGAAACAGGCTCCAGGCTCTGAGCCATCAGCCCAGAGCCTGACGCGGGGCTCGAACTCACGGACCGCGAGATCGTGACCTGGCTGAAGTTGGACGCTTAACCGACTACGCCACCCAGGCGCCCCAATACCTATCCTTCTCAAGCTATTCCAAGAAATAGAAAGGGAAGGAAACTTCCAGACTCATTCTATGAAGCCAGTATTACTTTGATTCCTAAACCAGACAGAGACCCAGTAAAAAAAAGAGAACTACAGGCCAATATCCCTGATGAATATGGATGCAAAAATTCTCAATAAGATACTAGCAAATCGAATTCAATGGCATATAAAAAGAATTATTCACCATGATCAAGTGGGATTCATTCCTAGGATGCAGGGCTGGTCAACATTCACAAATCAATCAATGTGATACATTACATTAATAAAAGAAAAGAAAAGAACCGTATGATCCTGTCAATCGATGCAGAAAAGGCCTTTGACAAAACCCAGCACCCTTTCTTAATAAAAACCCTTGAGAAAGTCGGGATAGAAGGAACATACTTAAACATCATAAAAGCCATTTATGAAAAGCCCACAGCTAACATCATCCTCAATGGGGAAAAGCTGAGAGCTTTTTCCCTGAGATCAGGAACACGACAGGGATGCCCACTCTCACCGCTGTTGTTTAACATAGTGTTGGAAGTTCTAGCATCAGCAATCAGACAACAAAAGGAAATCAAAGGCATCAAAATTGGCAAAGATGAAGTCAAGCTTTCACTTTTTGCAGATGACATGATACTATACATGGAAAATCCGATAGACTCCACCAAAAGTCTACTATAACTGATACATGAATTCAGCAAAGTTGCAGGATATAAAATCAATGTACAGAAATCAGTTGCATTCTTATACACTAACAATGAAGCAACAGAAAGACAAATAAAGAAACTGATCCCATTCACAATTTCACCAAGAAGCATAAAATATCTAGGAATAAATCTAACCAAAGATGTAAAAGATCTGTATGCTGAAAACTATAGAAAGCTTATGAAGGAAATTGAAGAAGATATAAAGAAATGGAAAAACATTCCGTGCTCATGGATTTTAAAGAATAAATATTGTCAAAATGTCAGTACTACCCAAAGCTATCTACACATTCAAATGCAATCCCAATCAAAATTGCACCAGCATTCTTCTCAAAACTAGAACAAGCAATCCTAAAATTCGTATGGAACTACAAAAGGCCCCAAATAGCCAAAGTAATTTTGAAGAAGAAGACCAAAGCGGGAGGCATCACAATCCCGCTTTAGCCTCTACTACAGAACTGTAATCATCAAGACAGTACGGTATTGGCACAAAAACAGACACATAGACCAATGGAATAGAATAGAAACCTCAGAACTAGACCCACAAACGTATGGCCAACTCATCTTTGACAAAGCAGAAAAGAACATCCAATGGAAAAAAGACAGTCTCTTTAACAAATGGTGCTGGGAGAACTGGACAGCAACATGCAGAAGGTTGAAACTAGACCACTTTCTCACACCATTCACAAAAATAAAGTCAAAATTGATAAAGGACCTGAATGTGAGACAGGAAACCGTCAAAACCCTAGAGGAGAAAGCAGGAAAAGACCTCTCTGACCTCAGCTGTAGCAATTTCTTACTTGACACATCCCCAAAGGCAATGGAATTAAAAGCAAAAATGAACTAATGGGACCTTATGAAGATATACAGCTTCTGCACAGCAAAGGAAACAACCAACAAAACTAAAAGGCAACCAACGGAATGGGAAAAGATATTTACAAATGACCTATCGGACAAAGGGCTAGTATCCAAAATCTATAAAGAGCTCACCAAACTCCACACCCGAAAAACAAATAACCCAGTGAAGAAATGGGCAGAAAACATGAATAGACACTTCTCTAAAGAAGACATCCGGATGGCCAACAGGCACATGAAAAGATGCTCAATGTCGCTCCTCACCAGGGAAATACAAATCAAAACCACACTCAGATATCACCTCACGCCAGTCAGAGTGGCCAAAATGAACAAATCACGAGACTATAGATGCTGGAGAGGATGTGGAGAAACAGGAACCCTCTTGCATTGTTGGTGTGAATGCAAATCGGTGCAGCCACTCTGGACAACAGTGTGGAGGTTCCTCAAAAAATTAAAAATAGACCTACCCTATGACCCAGCAATAGCACTGCTAGGAATTTACCCAAGGGATACAGGAGTACTGATGCATAGGGGCACTTGTACCCCCATGTTTATAGCAGCACTCTCAACAATAGCCAAATTATGGAAAGAGCCTAAATGTCCATCAACTGATGAATGGATAAAGAAATTGTGGGTTATATACACAATGGAGTACTACGTGGCAATGAGAAAGAATGAAATATGGCCCTTTGTAGCAACATGGATGGAACTGGAGAGTGTTATGCTAAGTGAAATAAGCCATACAGAGAAAGACAGATACCATATGTTTTCAATCTTATGCGGATCCTGAGAAACTTAACAGAAGGGAGAGGGGAAGGAAAAAAAAAAGAGGTTAGAGTGGAAGAGAGCCAAAGCATAAGAGACTCTGAAAAACTGAGAACAAACTGAGGGTTGATGGGGGGTGGGAGGGAGGGGAGGGTGGGTGATGGGTATTGAGGAGGGCACCTTTTGGGATGAGCACTGGGTGTTGTATGGAAACCAATTTGGCAATAAACTTCATATATTGAAAAAAACCAAAATCTAGTATTCATACCTGACACTTCTCTTTCTTTATATTTGATATCTACTCATTATACCGTTCCTGTTGGCTTGACCCTCCATGTGTGTGTGTGTGTGTGTGTGTGTATGTGTGTGTGTGTGTGTGTGTATGTGTGTGTGTGTGTGTATAGCCTAGTTAATCCTCAAGAACTTGGTAGCTAGTTCTAACCACAATAATCTTCCACCTGGACTACTGAAATTGCCTTTGATTAGTCTTCTTACTTCCACACTAGTAACCCCTCACATTCAGAAATTGGAGATATTTTTGATACATGAATATAAAACACACCCCTATTCAAAATCCTTTCATTCCTTTGCCATATGCATAGAAAAAAAATTAAACTCTTCTGTCTTTTCTGTCCTGGCCCTAAATGATCTAAAAACTCTTTTCATAACTCACCTCACCCTGGCCATTTTCCCCTTAGTCCTTCCATTCCAGGACAGTGGCCGGAAGTTAGAGAGACGGTTAGTATTCCTTAGTTCAATTCCCTACCTAGTTGTCTGAATTTAAATATGCTGTTCAATCTAAAAATTTGGACACATATTTTGTTTTATAACACAGAGGTCTTTTAACATATCATTTCTAAACCTTATCTATAATGGATGAGCAGTTTGCTTAAATCTATCAAGAAAGATTGCAGATCCTCAAATGAAGAAATGGGACAAGTTAGGGTTTCTTTTTGGTAGCATTTGCTTCCTTTCAGTATTCCATCAATAACCAGTGTTAATGACACTTGTTGCAATAAGCACTGGGTATTATATGTAAGTGATGAATCACTAAATTCGATTCCTGAAACTAATATTACACTATATATTAACTAACTAGAATTTAAATAACTTAAAAAATGATCAGAATTAATGACTTGGCAATGAAGCAAAGTGTTTTATCTGTGTTATATATCACATGAACATGTACCATGTATCTGTATCCCTACATATCTGTATTCTTCTTGGGTGGTTGAATATGTGCAAGTTTAGTATGAGATGAATCTGTGAAAAAAAGACATTTTAACTAGGTGTAGCATCTTGATGAAAATTTTTGCAAAGCTAAGAGTTTCTGGAGGTGTTCCTTTCTGTTCTTTTTTCCCTTTACTCTCCACTTTTCTTTTTTTCTTTTCTTTTTCTAGCCTTCAACTTTTTTTTTTTTTTTTTTTTTTAAATTTTTTTTTCAACGTTTATTTATTTTTGGGACAGAGAGAGACAGAGCATGAACGGGGGAGGGGCAGAGAGAGAGGGAGACACAGAATCGGAAACAGGCTCCAGGCTCTGAGCCATCAGCCCAGAACCTGACGCGGGGCTCGAACTCACGGACCGCGAGATCGTGACCTGGCTGAAGTCAGACTTTTAACCGACTGCGCCACCCAGGCGCCCCTCTAGCCTTCAACTTTAATTCCTAACTCTATTCTCAAATCCCCTCAGATATGCATGCTACCTCACATTTGGTTATTTTAAAATATAACAGCTCTAACTTTCAGAAACAACCAAAGGTATTCTGTACCCAAAGCTTTGTGTTTATATTTTTGTTTGGGCTTCTTAATATCATTTTTATTCTTTCTTTTAATTTTTGTTGCTGCTGTTGTCGAAATATTTACTTGAGGATTTGGCTTTCAATTAAGGCTTCTGATTAGCTAATCATGCTGATTAGGGATAATCTCTTTCCAATATTCTCTCATGTAAACATAGAGTAAAAATTCTCTTTTCCAATTCATTTTTTATTTACTTAAGTCTTATTTCTTAAGATAAGCTCCATTTTCTTACTTCTTATTATGTGATTGAATAAGTTAGCTCTTCAAACAAAAGTTAAATTTTAACTCATTTCACTTTTGGTAAAGTTGCCTAGCAAGGTGACTCACATAGTAACTGCTTCTGGCTGAATAAATGCCTTTCAATTTTTGTTTAGTGTATCACCTTTGTACAGTTTTCTAAGGGAAAAACAAAAACAAAAAGAAAGGCAAGGGAAAAATGTGATAGTCCCTTGAAAATCACAAAATTACAAAAAAAAGGTTTAAATGCTAGATTATTAGTCATATATAAATGTAAACATTACCCATAATGCAGTATTTGTAAATTATAAGTAAAATTTATATAAGTAATAATTAAATATTAATATTAATAATAATTATTCAGTAAAAATATCTGCATTAAATTTTAATTCATCATGATATTATATACTAAATTAGGAACGTTTTATAGAAATACTAAATATTAATCCAGGTAAAATATTTTCTCTGAAATAAATTTTATTCTAATTTTTTACAGACTTACATTTTGTTTCCTTCTTTCTATAACTATTAAACATTTTAAAGTTCTATACTACTCTTCCTGGTGCTATTCAAATTGTTTCTTTTACTAGAAAATTACACTTCTAACTTTTAAATATATGTATATTATAGATTACAGATTATAGATACAAATATATACTTTTTTCTCTCAATACTTTTATAGCAACAATTTTTCTGACTGTTCACTAATAAAAGGGCTAAAAGTGTAGTTCAGTTTGTATTGTCAATACAAGTATGATCATGTCAATGTTGTGTTTAGTTTTCTAGTCCTTTCTCATACAACTTTCTGTGCCTTTTTTATCTCATCCACAATTTCTTTTTTGTATCTCTGTGCTCAAATCAAATAGAATTCTGAAAGAGAAATCTTTTCATACCCAGTTTTGATAAGTGGCTATAAATTTACAAAATAAAAAATATATTTATTGTATACCAATTTTAACTGATTGGATCTTCTAAGAATATGCCACTACTTGTGAAGTTTTAAAGTATTACTAAATTATATCAAAGTACAAAGTAAAGTGTATTTTCAAGGTGCCTGGGTGGCTCAGTCGGTTAAGCATCCAACTCTTGATTTTGGCTCAAGTCATAATCTCACATTCGTTTTGTGATATTCAGCCCTATGTTGACAGCAAGGAGCCTGCTTGGGATTCTCTCTCTCCCTCTCTCGGCCCTTCCTCCATATGCACTCTCTCACTCTTAAAATAAACAAATAAACACTACAAAAATATAAAACTCATTTTCATGAAGTTGGAAAATTTGTAAAATATATTATTTCTAAATATTCTAGTTCCAAAGTTTACCTACAAACATTTTTTAAATGTTTATTTGTTTTGAGAGAGAGAGAGAGAGAGAGAGAGAGAGAGAGAGCATGTGCACACATGCACAAGCAGAGGAGGGGCAGAGAGAGAGACAGGGAGAGAGAGAATCCCAAGCAGGCCACGTGCTATCAGCACAGAGCCAGATGCCGACCTTCATCACAGGAACCATGAGATCATGACCTGAGCCAAAATCAAGAGTCAGTTGCTTAACTAATTGAGACACCCGGGGAGGGGGGGCAGGTGGAGTGGGGGTGGTTTCCTCTAAAACACTTTATAATAGCATAACACATATTTCCCACAGACATACCGTGAAATTGCAATGTTAAGATAAAGGGGTGGAGGAAGCTAATCAATTTCTTTTTAAATGGTAATCACTCCAAAAATCAGAAATTTTGAATGTTTATAAAATATTTTTGACAATATTAATTTACAGTTGAAACTCCTAGGAGAAGTCTGACTACATGTAAATTATTTCCCTTTTACCTTCTTTCATATAGTAATGGTCAAAGTATATGAAAAGCCATCCCTGTGGACATTAAATACATGGATCCAACCAGAATGGGGCAAGACTAGCATTGTATCAGCTTTTGTGTGGAGGAGACAGAAGATGCAAGAGTGGGAGACATACCTGAGAAGAGAGGAATATCGGATTAGCCAGTAAAGACTCACCGGAAAGTGTAGCAGGCAAACTTACTTCTCTAATAGTGGGTTCCCTCCAATTACACATGAGTGCAACGGGCCATGGTAAGGTGTGAATGTGCTGAAAAAGTCTAAGTACTATGAACTGTCAAAATGAATCAGCAGCAGCCAATTTCCAGAGCACATTCCATATCCCACTATAAAAAAAGTGCTGGAGACTGAACCAAATATGATCCATAAAGTTACAAAGAAGAGTAAAAAGAAAGAGCCGTGGGAGAGTGGAGAATAGGAAAGAGCTAGGTGGTCTGAGAAAGGAAGAGACCACAAATTTTATGAGTTATAAAAATTATAGCCAAAGAATAAATGCTAATGCTATGACTCTATAAAGTGTTTTGAAACACATCCTTCCTTCCAAAAAACCCAGGAAAACCAATATCATATAAAAATGTGTAACAGAAAACGATTGTTATAAGATAAAATACAAATAACTTTTTTAAACTTTCTTTTAGTTCACCTTTAATGAGCATGTTTTCCAGCATAAACAATAAAATAAAGAATGAGAACTAAAACAATATCTCAGAAAATGAAACTATGCTGGAAAACACACCTGTAAACAGAAACAAAACATAGGTTAGTATTTCAACATGAGCTAAAAGAAAGTTAAAAAAGTGAGAAAAAATCTAGAAAATCTACAAATAAGATATAAGAATGCAGGGAAAATTAGAAACACAAGAAACACATTTTAAAAATAAAGATTAGGGGCGCCTGGGTGGCGCAGTCGGTTAAGCGTCCGACTTCAGCCAGGTCACGATCTCGCGGCCCGTGAGTTCGAGCCCCGCGTCAGGCTCTGGGCTGATGGCTCAGAGCCTGGAGCCTGTTTCCAATTCTGTGTCTCCCTCTCTCTCTCTGCCCCTTCCCCGTTCATGCTCTGTCTCTCTCTGTCCCAGAAATAAATAAACGTTGAAAAAAAAATAAAAAATAAAAAAAAATAAAAATAAAGATTAAAAGAAGTTTTCATGATTTTATAATCACACCCTTAGGTATCATTAAAATAAAGGCAAGACTGACATCCAGGTAGTACAAGAAATTTATGTATTTTCTTTTCATTATCTACATTTTATTATTAAAATAAAATCTATCATAAAACAATTGAAACAATTTTACAGTGAACATTCATATTCTGTACATATAAATTCTACAAGTAGAATTTTACTGATTATGACACAGAATCAATCTATTTATCTATCTAATCTATATCATCTATCCATCTCTGTATCAATCCATCAGTCCATCTTACTTTTCATTGGTTTAAAAGTAAGTTTTAGATATGGGTTGATTTCGACCCAAATCTTCAGCATGCATATCAATAATCAGAGTTCAATAAGTGATTATGGTTCTTCTACTTTTCATTTCTACAATGAAATACACAAATCTTAAGAGTGCCTATTCACTGAGTGTTGAGAAATGCATACACTCTTGTAACTCAAGCCTTTAACGAGATATAGAACACTACCAGCACCCCTGAAAGTTCCCTATGCCTCTTCAATCAATCTCTGTTCCTCAAACCTCAGAAGCAACAGTTTGCAATTACTTTTTTCTTTACCACAGATTAGCTTTGCCAATTCCAAGTACCATGTACTATCTACTGTTTTGTGCAAGTCTTATATCACTCAATGTTATGTTTTCCCGATTTATCCATGTTGTTGCGTGGATGACAGTGTTCTGTTTATACTGAGTAGTATTTTATTTTCAGAATATGTCATAGTTTGTGCAAGCATTGTAAACAAAACTGGCAGACATCTAGGTTGTTTCTGGATTTTGACTATTATAAATAAGGTAACTATGATTATTATACAAGCAGCCTTGGGTTGTGGGTGTGTGTGTGTGTGTGTGTGTGTGTGTGTGTATTTACTTCTTTTGGATAACAATATAATAGTGAAGTTAGTGGGTCATAGAGGAGGTATATGTTAACTTTATAATAAATTGGCACAATTTCCCCAAATTTTTGTGTCATTTAACATTTTCATCATCAATTTATAAGAGTTTCAGTTGTTCCACATCCTTCAATGCGTGTATAAACAAAAAAAAAAAAAAAACTTCAAAATGTTAAATTCTGAACTCAAAAGTGGAATGAAGATTAGCTCACTAAGGCTGGTGGGGAAGCAATTATTTTATAGCCCCAGTGTCCATTCCTGATTTTATTATCATTAATCTTCTATTACTTCTTGAGCTGTACAGGCAAACAAATGTTTTTACCAATAAATGACTGAGGAAGAAGTAGTTAATTTGGTGGGGAAAAGGCTGAAAACAAAATGTTATTTTTAATCAAAATTCTTTCTGACAGTAATGATGGCACTACGTGTTTACCCCTTTACACCTCGAATTCAAGCCATTCTATCAAATTGTATCATTAAAACTTCAGGAATGATGTTAGTTTTACCATGTACCTTATAACAGGCAGTTTCATTCTTACTTGTGTGTGGCTGTATTATTTCATGGAATCTGTGTGTCCCACTTGTAAGTGGGAGAAATCTGCTAAAATCCTTCTTGAAATAAAGTTGCTACTGTCAACTTTGACAGCTTGCATTGTTAATTGTGGCTGCCAGCTTTCCTGCAGTATAAATGTTCACCTCCATGGAACATTAAATGGACCATTAGTAAAATTCCTGAGAATTTGAGTTATAGTAAATGTGTCATATTCATTTTGTCATGAATTGTAGTAGGATTAAACTGTCACAAAGATTATTTTTAACTGAGTAAAATCTATACTCGGCAGAATAAGAATAGCTTATTTTTTTAAGTGGACTACCATGCAATGAAAGAACAAATATGCAATGAAACTTCCCAAGGGAGCCATTAACTTTTTACATTATGTAGTCACACCATAGGTGGTTAGCTGCATTCACTATAGGGTGGCATCACACAGATAAATTAACACTATGTAGAGAAGTCCCTCACTGAGGGTCAAATACGTTATTTAACTCCAAACCCAGATGAACTGACCTGTTATATGTTAAAATAAAAGTGCTAAAAGCTCAGTGCAACAAATCAGTACTGAAAAAAAATCAATTTTTTTCATTGACTGAAGAAAATGACTTTAAATTGTAAATTATCGTTAAACGAAACTCATTGTCAGTCACTTAAGTATTCTGGATTCAATATTAAATGTTACAAATAAATTGCTGTAAACTCTTGAAAGTTACAAAAGTGATTCAAACATACTTCAAAAAGTAGGTCTTAAAAAGAGATGTCAAATTTGTGGATAAAGCATCTATAATTTTTTATACAATTACCTAGAAAACTCATTGTAACTAATAAATCTATGCAGAAATCTTCAAATGATCAAATTAATTGCCAATATAATATTTTGCTAGATTCTGTGTAATATATACATTTATATTTATATATTAATATATGTAAACAAATAACCTTTCATACATGTATATGTAAAAAAGTAAATAAAATACTTCTTACTTTCTTACTCATTTGAAAAAAATTCTAAAATTCATTCATAATTTAAAAAATACAAATTAAAATTATGGAAACCTAGATTTTATTTAGTTGGCAAAAATCAGTGTAACAGAATTAAGAACACTTAACTTTGGTGACCATATGGAAAATTAGGAGTTATCATTAATTCCATGTGGCAATAAAAACTATTAAAAATCTTTGGAGGTGCACCTGGGTGGCTCAGTTGGTTAAGCATCTGACTTCAGCTCAGGTCATGATCTCTTGGTTCGTGAGTTTGATCCCTGGGTCCGGCTGTGCTGACAGCTCAGAGCCTGGAGCCTGCTCTGGATTCTGTGTCTCCCTCTCTCTCTGCCCCTCCCCTCTTGCACTCTCTCTCTCTAAAAAATAAATAAAGATTTAAAGAGTTAAAATCAGTTTTTAAAAATTAAAACAAATCTTTGGAGAAAAATTTGGCCATATCTACTGAAAAAATATTGTTTTGTACTGTGTCAAAATTTATTTTACATATAAACTTACAAATATATAAACATATTTAAAATATTAATTTCATAGAATTATAAACTATTTGAAAATGTACAACAATACTAGTTATGTATATTAACTTGCTCCCATTAAAATTATGCGTAAGACTAGCTAGGTATATTAAATTTTTTCTTTTTAGTGTTATAATTATCTATGATTTAATAAAATAGAGGTTCTATATAGTATATCAATGAATCATAACCAATTTCAAAAAAGGTAGTTATCAAGTAAAGCAAGGGAGAAACAGGGAATATAGTACTGAGTCATTCTCATTACACATCCATGTTTACCCCCTCCCTACACAGCTGCACAGATGATCTCTTGGAAAATCAGAAGGAAATATTAGATCCTGATAGAATGGTTATCTCTGGAGTGGAAAATTATGTTCTTAATGGATAGCAATATTTTTTCCTTAATTTCCTTTTTCTTTCTCATTGTGTGTGTGTGTGTGTGTGTGTGTGTGTGTGTGTGTGTGGGTGCGCGCGCGTGTAATTGCTTGGGTTTAACCAGGGATGAGTATTATTATTCCAAAAGTAATCAAAAAAGTTAAAACTATATATTTTTTATGTATTATGTGTTCCTTTTTGTGAAATAGAATACTAAATATGAATCTCTTCCTTTAAATATAAGTGTGCTTGGATAGATTTGTCTATGGTGTGCATGCTTTAAAAAGCACAAAATTAATTTAAATATGTCAGTAATAATGACATTTTTGTTAAATTAAATCTGCATTTTTAAACACATGGAAAACAATTACAGAAACTAATATGATATTTTAAAAACTGAAATAATAAAAATAATTACATCAAAAGTTTTCAGAGCTCTAAATTAACCACTTAACTCAGTAGTATCTAAAGTGTAATTTTAAATACATTAACCATTTATGTAACATTAGATCTATATTCTAAGCTTCAATTGACTTATTATCTTAATATTAAAGTAAAAATATATCTAATAACAGACTACTGTGAAAACATGGCCTTAATTACAAATAAAATTGAATTGTATAGGTAAAAGATTCAGTAAATTCATATTATTTAATAAAAGACAAAATGCAGTGGCAAGTCATTCCAGCTAACATATTTTATTTTCTTTTATTTTTTAATTTGTATTTATTTTTTAAAGTGGGCTCCACGCCCAACGTGGGGCTCAAAATCATGACCCTGGGATCAAGAGTTGTATTTTCTACCAACCGAGCCAGCCAGGCGCCCCCTAGCAGACTTATTTTAAATGTTCTTGGTGGAATAACTTAACCACATATGAATGTCAACAATCACTATTCTCTGCCCTACAAAAAAACATATGAATTAATTGGTTGAAAGGGAAATAGCACAATATGAGAATCAAGAATATATATACTAAAATAAAATAGTAGATCTGATAAATACAGAATAGTTCTTAATGGATCATGCAATGAAACTGACAAATATCTAGAAAGATTATTTACCAAGAAAATAAATATATTAAGAAAATGTGTTACAAATATGAATAGGTTAAACATACCACAGCATTATGGAATATAGACCATGGATTATGTGTTCTAATAAACTTAAAATTTCTGGGGGAAATATACAGAATTACAATACACAAATACTTATATGACATATTAATCATATACATTAATTAACATTTATCAGAGCATCATTTTTTATGATAAATAATTGCTATAACCCAACTGCCCAATAATGGGGATAAGCTAAATGCCGTTTGGTAAATACATAAATGAGAATAATAAAAAATAGCAAAAGTAATGCCATAGAATAACATTTTGCAAAAATGTTAGTAACATATAAGAGAAAAATTGCAATATTAATAGTGCATTTGATTAAGAGACAGATACATGTATATACATATACTTCATTTTAGGGATAAATATGTACCATAATAATAGCAATTATAAGGCATGATATTAGGAATAAATATTTTACAGAATATTTTGTTTTAAAAAATATTTGATAGTATATGTGCTACTCTAAAATGGTAGAAAAAATAAGAAAAAAAATTAGATATTTTTTTTTGCCCTGGTAAACTATAATTCTAAATCTAATCTGTCACAAACATCTACCTGGCTCTTAATTGAACTGAGAGTTGTTATCTCAAATGACATACTTCATGTGAAAATGCTTATCCTCTCTGAATCAAGTGATCATTATTTTCCTAACAACTTACTAATAACGTTAAAGTTGATTTTGCAATGCACTTAGTCACTCATTTGATACAACAAAGTCAAATTTCTTATAGTAAGTCACATTCTGTATAGAATGTTTTGATCACTTCAAATCTGAATATTTTTCAGCTACCTGGACAAACGAGCAGCTACCTGGACAATTGAATCTGTTCAAACAAAATTAAATAGAAAGCAAAATATTTCAATATAGCTAATTAATTTACCCTGTGAATAAATAAAAGTAAACTACAGGTGGAAAATAATTTGTGTTCTTCTTCTATTATGTTACCATTCACATTCATATTATATATATAATATATATAATTAAAACATAAATATAAAAATTTATAATTTTATAATATAAAAATAAAAACATATATATATAAACATATATAAAAACATATATATGTATATATATGTATATATATGTATATATATGTATATGTATATGTCACACTCATACATATATATATGTCATATATATGTATACGTATATATGTATATGTCACACTCACGTGCAGGGATATATATATATATGTATATGTATGTTTTATATATATATAAAAGCATATGTGTATGTATATGTATATATATGTGTGTGTGTGTGTGTGTGTGTGTGTGTATATATATGTATGTTTTTTTTTTTTCCAATGAGCAAAAAAAGTTAGAAATGGTGATGTGGGGGCACATGGGTGGCTCAGTCGGTTGAACATCCGACTTTAGGTCAGGTCATGATCTCCTGGTTCATGAGTTCAAGCCCCGCATTGTGCTCACTGCTATCCACACAGAGGCCACTTCAGATCCTCTGTCCCCTCTCCCCTGCTTGCACTTTCTCAAAAAAAAAAAAAAATGAAAAAAAAAAAAGAAATGATGATATGCATTGGAAACAAAGATACAAACTAAGCACAATTCCTATACCCAATAAGAGACAAGAATACTTACATTATTTTTGGGAAGAAAAGCCATTATATCTACCTGCCAGAAACTTCATGAAGGAATAGTGTTCAAAGGTAAAGAAAAATTGGAAAAGCAAGAAGTGTTTTTACAATTCAAAGGGAATGGCAAGTGTATAACCAAAACCCATAAACAGAATTGAAAAGTACATGTGAAAAAGGGTGATTTCTAGGAAATAACGTTGAAGAGTCTGACAAGAGTCATGTCACTGATAAATTCTCCTCCAGGCAAACACAGCTAAATATACAGGAAGAATGGGCATGTTACTAAAGTGAATTTGAGCAGGAAAATAAAAATTATATTCCCACTAAAAGAAGTTTGGAACGAGGAAGTTACAGATTAAGGTTACATACCTACCTTACTATTGCATACCCAAATATTAGACAGAAACAAAGATGTCAATAATAATAGTGCCATTGTGTTTCTGAGGTCAAAGAAAGCTACAAAAAGGGTGGGTAAAATTCAAGGAAATGGTGGCTCAATGGGGTTCAAGAAAAACTTAAGTTCTGTAGGCTATGAGCTGGAATTCAATAGGCATCTGAACATAGCAGTAATGGCATTTGACCTGCACTAAGTGAGATGTTTGATTTGAGATTCTTCCGTAAAGGTGAGGTTCTGTGAAAAAATTATCAAAATAAATACCACCCAGGAGTCCGGGGGAGTGCCTTGTCTTTACCTCACATTTAGTTAAAAACAAAAATTTGTATGTGTATACATTGACTCCAACTTAAACTATTCCATTATAGTTATTATCAAACCTGAAACCTTTTTATAAAACCAAGCTTGAAGAGGATGGAATGTAAGGGAAAGCAGACTAGAAAAAAATCTGCACAGTGGCTAGATATCAATGAATAAAACATGTCTACTTATTTCATGGTTTAATGGGTGGGAAAGAGATTGTTAATAGAATAAGACTCATGACTTAAAATAAAATAATACTGGTAGGACTGCTGAAATGAAGGAATGAACCATAACCCATTCCTCCATGATATCAAGAAAAATTCTGGCAAAAATGATCAAAACATGTTTAGAATTCTGGAAATTAAACAAAAGCTTTCACAAAAAAAATCTAAGAACTCTTCAAGATCACCTGCTTAATCTCAGTAGGAACAGCAAGGTTTGTAGTGTTGTATATCAGTGTCTTCCCTGTTCCCACCCATCACATTGCAAATACAGTGGATGTGTGAAACCAGCAGCCTCGAAACTACCAAGGCAAACAGAAAATGTATGGAGTTACCAAAGGTTCCTTTTACAGACCACTGCCACTTCTTGACCTGCCTTGCAACTCCATGAGGAAGACCCATTCCCAGGGCATTGCTGTTGTATGTCTCCACTGGAGCTTCATTTGACAAATGTTTACCCCTCCAACAATTATTGTAAATAATCAATAGTTTGTTTAACACTGCAGATGACTGAGGTTATGACACCTGGTGATACAATCAAGAGCATGGACACAACTTAAAAGGAAGAGCTGGGAAATGAGATATTCACAGAGAAAGCTTTGAAAAGCTCTAATATTTTCCCTAGGGAATCTAGAAAGTCACACTCACGTGCAGGCCTACATGTATGCCCAGGAAAGACTTGAGTGGGGCCCAATCTCTCACCTTGGTCAATCTTAAGTCCCTTCACAAGCAACATGTGAAAGCTAATGCAGAGTTGTAAACTACCTAAGAACTGAAAGCATGCTCCAACTCACACATGAAAGTGTGGGAGATGTACTAGTGCATAATGAGACTCCCAGGACAGTAGAGAGAGAGAAGTGGACAGAAATAATGATTTAAGACTTTGAAAAACTGATGAAAAATATTAATCTACACACACCTCATAAACTCAACAAATTCCAATAATAATTAAATGAAAGAGATCCACACCCAATCTCATAAATACCAAATTTTCAAAAAACAAAGACAAAAAGCATTAAGAGAAAAAGATGTCATCATATAAAAGAAACCATGGAGGCCAGAAGGCAATAAGGACACCATATTCAAAGTGGTGGAGGAAAGAAGATGATCAGCAAAGAAATCTTTATCCAGAAAGCATACTTTCAAAATGAAGGAGAAATTAAAAGACCTCAAGATAAACAAAACAGAGAGAGAGAGAGAGAGAGAGAGGTTGCAGACTTTCCTTTCAAGAAAGAAAATTGTTTTGGATGGAATGAAAGAACAATTCAACTGAAATCAGCACCATGAAATGAAGAACACTGAACAAAGTTACCTATATAGGTAAATATGAAGGACACCCAAAAGTATTTTTGTAACTATTTTCTTCTCCCTTAATATTACAATGCAACTTTATAAAGTAATAATTATAAAAAAATGTTGATGAGATAACAATTACAAAGACACTATTATTTTTATATAAAGTTTATTTATTTATTTTTGGGAGAGAGAAAGTGGGAATACAAGAGAAGGGAAGAGAGAGAGAGGGAGAGAGAAAGATTCCCAAGCAGGCTCCAGGATGACAGGGTGGGACTTGAGCCCATGAACTGTGAAATCATGACCTGAGCCTAAAGCAAATAGGACACTAAACTGACTAAGCTACCCAGATGCCCCAGAAGATATTATGTTAATAAAATAACTCAAATTAAGGGTGAGGAAATAGTCTACAAGAAGGCATTGTTTCTGGATGCTTTTGAATTAAATGAATATTAACCTGATCTCTATTCTTTTAAATTATGAGGTAATACCCTTAGCATCCTCCTCTGTCCCCTCCCACAAATATCAAAATGTTTATTTAAAAAGAAACAAAAACAAGAGAATTAAAAAGAAACAGTGAAAATATCTATTTAACACGAAAAAAGGCAACAATAGAGGAAAAGGGGAGCAAATACATAAGACAAATAGCAAATAGAAATCAAATAGCCAAATGGTAGACATAAATCTTATCAAATCAGTGATCACAATAAACGTGAATAGGTTAAACATTCCAAAAGGCAGAGATAATTGGATGGGTACAAAACATTGCTGTCTATAAGACACATACTTTAGATTCAAAGACAAATAGTTTGAAAATAAAAAATGGGAAGATATTATGCAAAATGTAACCAATACACTAAATTGACTTTCAGACAACAAAAGTTTATACTAGAGACAAAGGATATTTTATAATGATAAAATAGAGTAATTCATTCTGAAGATATGATAATTATAGCCACACATGCTCATAACAATATTATCCCAAATTACAAGAAATAAATAACTGAAAACATTTTAAGGAAGAAATAAACAACTCAACAATATTAGTTGGGGACTTCCATACCCTATTTTCAATAATGGATAGGTAGGAGATCACCATAGAAATAGAATCCTCGAACAACATTATGAAATAGCTAAACCTAACCAAATAAAATATGGGAAATTCACAAAGAAGTAAATGTCAAACAACACACATCTCTATAACCAATGGATCAAGGAGATCTCATATAAGGAATTCTAAAATACTTGGAGATATATGAAAGGGAAAGCACAACCCACCAAACGTATGGGATGTAGATATAGCAGTGTTTAGAAGGAAATTTATAGATGGAAAAGACTACTTCTCAAAAGAAAAAAAGGATCTCAAATCAATTGACCATTTCTTTTCTAATGATCTAGGAGAAAGGAACAAATTAAAACCAAAGCCAGCAGGAAAAATAGGAAGAAAATTATAAATATTAGAGTAGAAATTAGCGAAATAGAAAAAAACAATAGAGAAAATCAACCAAAAGTTGGTTCTTTGTAAAGAGCTTTGTAATTAATCCTTAGCTAGACTGAAGAAGAGAAATCAAAACCAGAACAAACAAACAATAATTCCATAAAACCAAACCAAACAAACAAAAACTCAGAGATATTAGCATTCACTAAAATCAGAATGAAAGAGGAGAGAGACATCAATACCTACCATAAAGAAATACAAAGGTATATCAGAGAATCCTATAAACAATTGAATTCCAACAAATTAGATATCTAAGATACTAAGATGAAATAGATAAATTCCTAGAAAGACATATTACACCAAAACTAACAAACAGAAAATCTGAATCTTTAATAACTGAAAATATTGAATTGGTAATTTTAAAATTTCCCACCAGTCAATCAAACAAACAAAACAACAAAAAAAAGAAAACATAGTCTCAGTTGTCTTCACTGGCAAATTCTACCAAAAACTGTAGGTAAGAATTGACAATCCTTTAAAACTCTTCCAAAAAATTGAGGAGAAGCAAATACTTCCCTACCAATTCTAAGAGGCCAGTATGAATCTGACAGTAAAACATGACACGGATACCATAAAAAAGATAAAAAACTAATGAACTATATATCTTATAAATACAGACAAAATCCTCAAAAAGTATTAGCAAAACAAATCCAGCAATTTCTAAAATAATAAAAGAACAACCCAATTTTAAAATGAGAAAAAAAAAGATTTGAAGAGATATTTCTCTAAAGAAGAAATACAAATATCTAATAAGCTTAATAAAATATGCTTATATTCATTAGTTATTAGTAAATGCAAATAAAAACTATACTGAGGTTATAACTTCACACTTATTAAAATGGCTAAATAAAAAGAAGTCAGATAATGACAGGTGTTGGAAAGAATGGAAAGAAATTGAAGTCTTCATGCATGGTATGTGGGAATGTCAAATGGTGCAATCACTTTCAAAAACAATTTGGCAGTTCCTCAAAATATTAAACATAGTTACCATATGACTCAGCAATTATTCTGCTATGTATACACATAAAAGAACCATAAACATCCATGTAACAATTTGTACTGAACAGTTCATAGTAACGTTATCCATTATAGCCAAAAAGTGGAAACAATCCAAATGCCCATCAATGGATGAATGGATCATTAAAATACAACGTATCTATTAAACAGCATATTATTCAGCAATATAAAGGAATTGATGTTGATACATTCTTCAACGTGGAATGAACCTTGAAAACATAAAGCTACTTGAAATGCCAGTCACCAAAGAAATTTATTATGTGGCATCATTTGTATGAAATTTCCAGAATAAACCAATTTATAGAAACAGGCAGTAGATTCGTGGTTTCTGGGAGGTGGAAAAAATGGTGAATGAGAGGGATTGCTAAGGGGAATAAAAGTTCTGTCTGGAGAGATGGAAATGTTCTAAAGGGAAATCATGACAGTGGTTGCACAAATCTATGCATATACTAAAAACATTGCATTGTACATCTTAAATGATGGATTTTATAGGTTGTGATTTCTATCTCAATAAATTTGTTTTAAAATTTGTCAACAAATTTGTGAATGAAACAGAATTATCCCCACCCACCTCTCCACATAGATAAGGATCAAAGGAGCTATTGGATGTAAAAGCTGTAAGGTGTAAGCTGCTTTTAATGTGAGCAGTAACCTAAAAACCATATGACTAAAATTTTTTACTGTAACAGGGGTGCCTGGGTGGTTCAGTAGGTTAAGCACCTGACTCCTAATATCAGCTCAGGTCATGACCTTGCCATTGTGAGATCGAGCCCTGCATTGGGCCTCACACTGGTTGTGGAGCCTGCTTAAGATTTTCTCTCTTCCTCTCCCTTTGCCCCTCTACTGCTCTCCTGTTCATGCTCTCTAAAAAACATAATGGACTACGGTAGAAATTTATTTGTAAAAAAGCTAATTTCATGCATACTCACAATCCATAAACTTAAACATTAAAGACAGAACATTATCATTCATAGAATGAAAGGAGATAGACATAAAGATAAATAAAACTAATTCAGAAGTTAAAAAAGAAATGTCTTTTCCAAATGGGAAACTGGTATTTGATAGAGGAAATGTAAAATAAAAAAGTCCGAAAGGAATAAAATAGAAGAGAAGATTTGTAACAAGAAGGAATACTATGATTGAAATGGCTACAATGGATTTATCGTTAAAAATGAGTACACGGAGCGGCGCCTACGTGGCAGAGCCAGTTAAGCATCTCACTCTTGATTTCAGCGCAGGTCATGATCTCTCGGTTAGTGAGTTGGAGCCCCGTGTCAGGCTCTGTACTGAGAGTGCAAAGCCTGCTTGGGATTCTCTCACTCCCTCTCTCTCTGCCCCTATCCCACTTATGTGCTCTCTCTCTCTCTCTCTCTCTCACTCTCTCTTTCTCAAAATAAATAAACTTAAAAAAATTTTTTTAAAATGAGTACACAGAGAGCTAAATAAGCATGAAAATAAAAATTGTATTAACTTGATAAATATAAAAATATATGCTAAAATAAGAAATAAGATGTAGAGTATTTACACGATGAATCATCGTGAATAATATAAAACGAATCACTTGGGAATAGTATCTATAAATCTATCATGATGTAAAGCCTAGATATTGACCACACAAATGTGATAATGTAATTTTATTGGAAAGACAGGGCAGAGCTGTATGCACGTTTTAGGGTTGATGTGAGAAAGACATCTAAAACTTTATCCCCTAGCTGAAAATATTAGAAATTGCCTAAAACCAAAAGGTGAATAAATGTCAGTATAAACACAGTATTTAAAGACCTGAAGGTCAAAACCATTAAATTAAATAGCTAAAATAATCAAAATTGCTTGCCTCTGGGTTGCAGAAAACATGGCTAAAAGGAAGCATTTGCCTTTAATAATTTTGCATGCATAGTTTTGATCAAAATGAAGAGAACAGTAAATAAAACTATCAGATTCAATACCTGTCAAATTTAATAGTGAGAAAATAACTCTAACTTTGTATTCTTCTGAATATTTGAAATATCTCATACTTTTTTAAAGACACTTTTTATATTTTATGAAATGAGCAAATCTCCTTACTATGTCCACTCCTTTTTACCTGTAATTAGAACTACATTAACAGATGGGCTTCCTTGTAAAATAGAGGAAAGCATTACTTTTCTTTTTTTCAAATTTGTAATTTCAAAGCCTTTTGGCCTTTAGAAGTAATATTAACAATTCATACCTAACCTACAAAAACTACTTGTTATTGTTTCCTTAGAATGTATAGATAACCTTTTCTAACATGTGATGTCATGTTTGAGTAACAGTCAAAACCCAGATTTTTTTTTCTGTTAATTACTACATATATATTCAACAAATAGAAGAATCGAGTGCTTAATACTCTTTTGAATCTGGAATCAAACAATTTTTTTTTCTGCACATTGAATGAATTTTTAATTTTATGATGAACTTAGTTTAATTTCTTTCATGAACCCATTAGTAGAAATGTAATCATATTGTTTGTTAGTTCTTATTCACATTCCACATATCTTTAGTAATTATGAACTCTGATTATAAATTATGTACAGATATGATTCTTTTCAGTAGCTTCTAAATAATTATAAGCAAATGTCTAAATCTACCTTTGCTGCATTTTGATGTCTATACCAGTTGGTGGCCTAGATCCCAGCTTGATGCCAAAAAGATTATTTTTGTTGAGGACTCTTTAATTTTTGCCAAAAGTCTGTCAAGGCAGATTGAAAAAGTGTCCTATTGTTTTTTTCTTAAATTTGATTGCTACAATTAAGATACAATAAAGCTTTTCTGGTGTGCTTCCTGCATTCACATGTGGGGGGTACACTGAAAACAGTTCTTTTGTATCCTAACTCTTTTGCAAAGTCAGTTGGAAATATCTTATTATCCCTCTTTGCCTAATTCTTTCATCAATAGAAAAGGAAAAGGTGCATCATTTGTCTTTTCTCTTTAAAAGGAAAGAAAAATTGATTGTAAAACAAAGCAAAATGTATAGCAGGCTATACTAATAATAAACCAAACTGTTTAATCTCAATATCAATAATCATTAAAGTCTTATATTGCCTATCTGCAATCTAATTACTTGAGTATTTCATATATGACCTCTCCTTTTTCTTCCTGATGATTAGTGAATATTCTTCCATTTTGTAACGAAAACAATAGAAATTCTATAAGTGAGTGTATATCAGGCTAAAATAATAAAATAAAGGGGAAATTGATTTTAAAAAGCTTTAACAAAAGCCTTCTGAATGAGGACATGGCCCCACCATTTCTGCTTCTCCTATGGCTCTGTTCCATTGATTATAGTGTCCTTGGCGGTGGAGGTCACGTTAATTTTATCGCATCCAAGGATTCTAGGTGAAATATGTGGCACATGTGCAGGCTGCATGCTCGTTTGTCACATTATTACTTGCTGTCACTTTTGAAGGTAGGTGTCTTTTTGAAGAATGTGCCACAGCTAGAGGGTCATGTTATTTGCATAAAGCTCTGAAAGCTGTCTTTCCAGAGAGAATGCCTAGGATGTTGCTTCATTTTCTGTTTACAGAAAGCATATAGGGGACAGCTGTCAGAAGCCGATGCTGACTCTCTTGTACATGGATAGTTCTCAGAAAAAATTGCTTAACAACATATTAATGAATTGTAACTAAAAATTCTATTTACTGGTCTGCATGTTAATTTTACCACGCAGAATAAAGTAGTTCTGGTCTGCTGTCAGCAGATATTTTTGCTTTATAATGTCAAAAGATGCCTATAAATTGAAGTGATTTATAGAAGCTTCTATTGCTTTTGGTTGATAACCAAATAATTTCCTTCCTTTACAAAATTAGAGGAAGGAGGATAGAGCTGTATTTTTGAAGCTATTACAATGATTTTGCTAAAGATCTTAGGAAGGTTTTCAAAATAATGCAAGGGTAAATGTTATCATTGCAGCTAAAATTATATTATTATGCATATAGTATAAGAACTTTAAAAAATAAGATGACATTTAAAAATATGAATAATCTGATGTGTGAATAAATACACATTTTTTGAAATAATGTATAAGATTAGTATTTTTTAAAAAGCTATGATTTTTAATACGGTGTAGCAATGAAATTATTCCAACCTACAAGGACAAATAAAAAAAAGCTATCTCTCTTCTATGTAATGAGATTTTTTAGCATAATCAAGAGAAGTGTACAGACTGATATATAATTATATACATGTCCATATGCTCAAATTCTCTTGATTAAAAACAAGACAGAAACATATTCAATCAAAATAAGGAATATAAACAATGTACTACTTCAAACATGTTACTTAGCTTATTATTTACTTTGGTGGATTAAAGGTAACTATAAATTCTTTTTTTCTAATGTACATCGACGAGATGGGTCTTTTACTTCGCCTTGAATCTGGACAGGGAAGTGGGCTGCTTTTACCAATACAGTGGGACAGAAGTATTGGTTTTGCTGTTCCCTGGATCTTAGGGAACTGGGGTATTTTCAACTTCCTCTCTCATAGAACACTTTCCAAATTGCTACATGAGAAGTTTAACTAGGTTGATACACTACATGGAGGGGCTCCCTTCATAACGGTGACTCAGAGCTCAGCCTCCAGTCTTCCACACCTACGCGCCAGACATATGAACAAAGCCTTTTTGGACCCTTCAGCCCAAAATAGTCGCCAGCTGAATACCATCGAATAACTTTATTAAAAGGCCTAGAGCACATGGAGCAGAAAATTGCCTACCCGAACTTGGCCTGAATCCCTCTTCCACAGATCATCAGTATCATAAAATGATTGCCGTTTTAAGTTTCACATAACTGGCAACAGTTAAATGAAACAACTGTGTGCATGTACTTTAAATCAGAAGTACTGAAATTCTGAAGTAGTTTTCAAACACAGTTTCTTTTTATTAGCAAGATGTTAAGTGACTGTTAGAATTAAGCAAAATATTCTTCATAATTTCCACAATCCCCAGTGAAGACAAGCTGAGTGTTGTACAAAGAGATAGTTGGGGAAAGGTTGGGGATTTTGCCATTTGGTAGCCATGCATTTATTAGACAGATCAATAAAATGTGTTCAAGGGGTGCCTGGGTGGTTCAGTTGGTTAAGCAACCAAATTTAGCTCAGCTCATGATCTCACAGTCTGTGAGTTTGAGCCCCATGTCAGGCTCTGTGCTGACAGCTCAGAACCTAGAGCCTGCTTCGGATTCTGTCTCCCTCCCTCTCTCTGCCTTTCCCCCACTCACACTCTCTGTCTCTCTCAAAAGGAAATAAACATTAAAAATGAATAAAATAAAATAAAATAAAATAAAATAAAATAAAATAAAATATGTTCAATAATTCACATTATATGTGCATAAAAGAAGGTAATCTAATTGGAATGTGACCTCTCTCTTGCATTGATAATAACCTGATTGGTTTGAATGGTGATTTAAAGGTAAAGAACATGGAGAAATAGAGAAAATGTATCAATTAGAACTTTTGATTATATTGAATAATAGAGATCGTAATTTTAAAAATTGTTTCTGAATCACATACAAACATGTTTTCATTAAAAAATATGAATGTGATAGAATATTCAGTGAAACAGATTTTTATGTATGCTTCCTAATGAGAAAAATTTCAATCTAAATGTTTCCCATCACTCTTTTTTCTAGTGGAGATATATAGTTGTCTTAGAACATGGCCTCTAGAGGCAGATGACTTATCTTAGGGAACCTGGGTGGTTCAGTCGGTTAAACGGCCGACTTCGGCTCAGGTCATGATCTCACAGCTGGTTAGTCGGAGCCCTGTGTCGGGATCTGTGCTGACAGCTCACAGCCTGGATCCTGCTTCGGATTCTGTGTCTCCTTCTCTCTCTGCCCCTCCCCTGCTCACATTCTGTCATTCTGTCTCTCTCTCTCTCTCTCTCAAAAATAAGTAAACACTAAAAAAAAATAATCTTCTCACTTCTTACCTAAGTTAAACACAGCCCAGTCATTTTACTCTGAGCCACCGCAAAATATGAATACAAATAATTTCTACCTGAAGTTTTGTCATGCATATTAAATGTTATAATTGATATAGATTCATTAGCACAGTATCTGGCAAATACATGTACTAACTAAATATTAGTAATACTATATGTAGTTTGAGATCATTTGAGAATTCATTATATAATTTTTTTCTTTTTTTTTTTCTTGTCAACTACCTCCTTACCCCTTGATAAGCAGATATTGAAATTTTATGCAGATGCCAAGGGGCCTCCTTTTGAAATGAAAATGGCATCCTAACCTTTTCAATATTTGAAAGTAATAGGGCATCAGCTGGCGTTAAAGGAAACCAGAAGTCCTGAGGAGGTCCTTATTATTGAGCATGGTATGTTCACTGGTCGCTCGGGCTTGATACCCAGAACCAGATGGTGCTAGACTAGTTGTACACAGAAGTAGGCACTTTCCTTCTGGTATAGGTTTTGTTTCCAGTGAAGAGATAAATTTTGGCTGTATAGGTAAATTACAGCACCATCTTAAATATGAAGCAAAGAAAAAAAATCAGCTTTTCTCCATACACACACACACACACACACACACACACACACACTCACACTTTAATCTGTCAAGCCATGGAACTAAATGCGCTGAAGAACATATTCTTTCATGTGTAGAACTATTGGGATTTTATGTGGATTCCATACTTTGTTGATAGATTTGTTAGTGTGTACTCAGTTGACTTGTGTGCACCACTTTGTGCTCTCCTGGAAAATAACAGATTAGCTCAGGAGCATGTAGGCTAACTTAGTGACAAGTGTTTGAGCAGAAGCCGTGCCATAAATGGTAGTAATAAAGCTCATGTAATTAGAATATATGAACATTGATGCACTTCACTGAAAGGTAAGGTAGCAGATTGTGTGGATTCAAATGACCACCTGGAAACCTAAAGTCTGCCTTTCAGAGGCAGATTTCTACAGAAGAGAAGTTTAAAAATGGCAAATAAAAATGGCAAAAAAAAAATGGCAAAAAAAAGAAGTTTAAAAATGGCAAATTTCAAAATATTTTGAAAGTGTGAATGGGAATGGGGATAATTAGGGAAATTGTCTAGAAGTTGCTTTTGCATTAAATTTACTTAAGGTATGAAAAATTCAATCATTCATATACCAGAATAGAAGACTCATGATGAAGATATTATGAGGGCCCTATACTATAACCTGCCCCCAGGTCCCAACATATATAAACCCTTGCAAATCACTGATGTGGAAGAAATGAGGTAGTGAATTTTATTTGTTTTATTCTTTACTCAAATCTCCAGATCTCACTATTTATAGTCATGACCTCTTCACACATCTCTGACCCTACAATCAATGTGGCCTTCATCCATTTTCTAGCCTTTTTCCTTTCAATATTTAGAAGCTTCTAGCTACCTAGGAAGAAAAAAAAATCCCTTCCAAAAAATTCTATTAAGTTTCATGACAGGTTGATAATTTTAAAAAATTATATGGCTATTTGAAAATGAGCAAGAGAAATACTTGTCAGCTCAGATGGAAAAAGATAACCAAGCAGAAATTAAAAAAAAAAAAAAAAAAAAGGAATGATTCCTTGAACATATGATTAAAACACTCACCTGGTAGGTAACATATGTTGAGACTGCTTTGAAATATTAGTTTTTAAATTTTCTTTTACATATTTTGACAAATACACATATATGTCTCATCATATTCAACACCATATATGTATGGAAAGAAAGTAGTATTGGTTATTCATTGATATTTTAGCCATAGATGCATGCAAATAAAACTTGTTACCATTATGTTTATCCACTACTGACCTGTAAATGGAACTTTGTGACAACACTTCCTATCAATTCAATGATATTTTATTCATCTAATGTGGGTGGTGATATTTCTCTAGGCAGAGAATTGTCTATACTGTTTAACAGAACACATAACTTAAGGGTATTTGCACTTAAAAATAGTGACAATAATCTGGAGAAGTCAAACAAGATTATTTTAAACATTAGCAATATAACATTTTAATCCATGTAATATGTTGAATGAAGATCCAACAAGCAACTCTCTGCATAAAGTACAAAATCAGCATAAATTAATCCTTTAGTATTTAAAAATATTAAATTATAAATTGAAGAGTTTGAGGTCTAAATAGCTGTTGAAATTGTACCTTATATATGGAAAAGAATCCCAAATGATGTTAATGAAATATCTTTATCTTTTCTATTTCAATTTCTATAACAGTGCCCTTAAAATTCATTGGAATGAATTTGCATTATCTATAAATATTTAACTCAAAAAGATAATTATGATTTTTCTCAATAATTCTTTTTGGTACCATGATAAAATATATAATGCTGAAAAACATATTTCAGAAAAGTTTGGATATTTTCTACTATAAGCAGTATTGGGATATAAAAATATGTTTCAAATTTACAAGTCTAAATATTAGCTGGCATAATTACTAGAATAAAATATAAATGTTCTTGTTTTCTCAACTATTAACCAATTCATTACTAAAAATTATTTATCCTTTACAGGACATGTGTCAATAGTAGCTACCTATATTAATATATATATATATATATAATCTTATGTTGCAACTAATATATTTCAGAGTAATTGTATTGTTAAACTTTTCCATAATTGTTTTTCAACTAGTCTTTGTCAAATTAATATGGTACAAAGTTTCACACAAAAATTGGATTAAAATTAAGCACTTTAAATTACTAAAGCAGATTGTAGCATAAAGATTTAATATTAAGTATAGAGTAAGTATGTAAGTGGTAAGCTTTTCTGAAAATAAAATATCTATGATGAAAGAAGTGGCTAAACTGCGGCAAAATTTTTTTCAAAAGATTTTAAGGTCTTGGATTTGTGTAGAAACCATTATCTCCTTTAAAAACAAACTCTTTTAAATTTTGCTTTTGAAAAATAATACTTGAAAGAGAAGAATAACTGGGATTCCCTAATTTTTTGAGATATTTTCTGGCTCCAAATACAAATGTGAATGGCCAGTGTATACTGGAAACTTTGGGCACATATATGCATGACAACTGGATGTTACATATTAAGACCTAGTAACTGAGCTCTGTGTTAGTAAAAGCCCTATCATTTGCAAAGATAATTATAATTTGTATGACTCAATATTACCATGAATAGGTTCTAAACACTGGCCTGAGTGTGGTAGAAACATTTTCTTTAATTGTCTTGCCACTACATAGTTTTAAGATACTGGAAAATTTCATTAGCTTTACTAGTCCTCAAATTCTTCTGGATAATGTGGAGCTTGCTAGGCATATCATGAATACAGTCTAGTTCTTAAATTCTTGCTATCAGTAAATTTATATGAGCAATAACTAGTTATATTATTTTCAAGGGAAATAATCATTAATAAAAATCTAAAATGTTGCCAAGTCTCAGTGTTTATAAGGTCCTGATATTGATAGTCCTTTATCTTGTTTTGCTATTACTTTCATTAGCTTAGAAGCCTAAGTCATCACACATTTTGGTGAAATGAATCTTGACTTCAGTTCTCAATTTCGTCCCTCTGGTCTAGGCTCCCGGTCCAAGGGTTCTTTCCTTTAGTGGTATAAAATGCTAAAACAGGTGGTCAGCAGAAAAGCAAATGAATCTCCACTAAAGAATAAATATATAAAATATTCTGAGCAGTGATTTACACTGATACATACACAAATACACACAGGACCAAGCACATGTATGTATAACCAGAAGAAAGACTAAAATGTTGTTAAAATATTAGTGCATCCATTGAAATACGATGTAAAATAAAATGTATAACCATTGAGTACTGCTTTTAATACATATTGTTTAGGAAGACTTGAATTTGGTTTTACATTTCTGAGTTTTCAATCTCTTATTTGTAAAATAATCTTAACAGACTGTGACAGTCCATCCAATGCTTTGTTCCTATCATTTTTTAACTGTATTTTAAATCTCTTTGCTAATCAAATTTTCTTTTATATCCATAATGTAAACTTAACATGTGTGTGTGGAGAGAAAGAGAAAGGTGGAGAGCAGTCCTCTTTTTAAGTATAAGTACTGTGTCAATGGAAACTCATACTTGCAGGATCATGTTCTACTTATGGACACATCTGTAGTATATATCATCTATACCTATCTATACCTATCTATATCTATATCTATATCTATATCTATATCTATATCTATATCTTTATCAATATCATCTACATCTATATCTATCTACATCTAATGAACTTTTATAAATATGTGTTTATTTGTATACAAATTAATTTTCTAAACTATTGTATTTTATAGCTGATTCACTCCAGAATGTTTTATCAGATGTATCCACATTGTATATACATAATCCAATCAAAATGCAATGAAATATATATATATATAAGAAAACAAAAAATTAAATGTACAATTTGTATCATAAATGTAATTCTTTTGTAAAAAGTCAAACATATTAGGTCTTGAGCGAAGCCTCAGAAAATCCACACAAGTTTAGGAATGCCCCTGGGTGGCTCCGTTGGTTAAGAATCTGACTTTGATTTCAGCTCAGGTCATGATCTCACAGTTCACTTTCAACAGGGAACTACTCCCTCTCCCCTCTCTGGAGGAATTCTCTCTCTCCTTTCTCTGCCCCTCCCCCCACTTACACTCTCTCTCCTTCAATATAAATAAATAAACATTAAAGGAAAAGAAAAGAAAATCCACACAAGCTTATAGCCTCTAAGAGTAATTTTGATTAAATTAAAAATCAGTAATTATTAAAAAACACAATCTTAAAATTAAAAGTATATTATGAAAATCTCTTGTGCTAAATAAGAAAGCATACAGAAATTACAAAGTGACTAAAATATAAGGTCAATTAAGACACCACAAAAACATCCCATGTGACAAAGTGTCACTTCTTTAAAATTTGTTACATTTATCAGAAATTAAGAACAATTTTTTAAATGGCTAAGTATTAAACTAATAACAAGATGAAGGAAAATGATAAAAATAAGAACAAAATCTTTGAAGAATGGAATAGAAAAAACATGGAGTAATTCAATAAAACAAAAATATGATTCTTGGAAAGTGATTAATAAATTAACAACTTTTGCCACGTGAAACAAGAAAAATATTTTGAAAGTAACAAGATATAGGGGAGCCTGGGTGGTTCAGTTGTTTGAGCATCTGATTCTTGATTTCGGCTCAGGTCATGATCTCCCCATCATGAGATCAAGCCCTATGTGGGGCTCCACGCTGGGCATGGAGCTTGCTTAAGATTCTCTCTATTCCTCTCTCTCTGCCCCTCCCCTGCTTGCACATGCATGCACTCTCTTTCCCTTAAAATAAATAAATAAACTTTAAGTTAAAAAAATGTAACAAGATATACAAAGAAAGGGAAAAACCACTAGAAAATCAGTAGATATTTGAAAAAGAAAAGAAAATGTGCAACAATTATATGTCAAAACCTACGGAAAACAATATGAAATGGTACATTTCTGGAAAATTAAAAAGTTGCAAAACTGAAGTAAGAGAAAATAAAAACTGTAAATTATCCAAAAAGAATTAAAGAAATTAAATTAAAATGGTATCCAACATTTTTCACCAAGTCAAAATTTCCTCAGGCTTTTTCCCCTTCATATCTGCATCTTTGATTAACGTATTTCTGTGTTATTTCCTGACTTGTTTCCAAATTCCACTTTAAAACTGGTGAATTCTTCTATCACTGCTTATGCAGTATTGAAAGGAATTTCCATTTCTATGATTACAGCTTTCTGAAATTCATGCTGTGAGTTTTCAGCAACACTTGATTTGTCCCCATGTTCTGCTATTTTTCACTTGATTTTTAGTGTTTATTAGCTCTTTGTACAGAAAATATTATAATTCTTTGAAGGACAATGTTTTTCCTTGTCTCACATTAATAGACTTCAGAACTTTAAGTTAGTTGGGTAAATAGTTGATAGCTAATATTTTATGATTTAGTAAAATGAGAAATATGATTTAGTAAAGAGAGAAATATGATTTAGTAAAGAGAGAAAATTAGAAATCAAGCTGTTATATAATAAAGGACACTTGCGCTGATTCAGGCAGTGTTATTTGGCTACTGTTTAGAAAAGATAAAAATAATATATGCAAATTAGATGGAACTGGAATCAAAGGAATTTAACAAAGATAGGTTAAAGAACCCAATTTGGTTTCAGTGTTTGGAAAATAAAATAATTTTTCAAGAGTCAATATAACCTTGAAGACTTGGTTTAGATTTTTTTTATCCAAAGTAATTTGGAATTGTAGAAAATGGAATTTTATAAGAAGTATACAGTATCCCTTATGCTGATATTAATTAAAATGATGAACAGAATTTTGAAATAAAATGTGCTTAAGATACAATTTAAAATCGGCAAAATTCTGTATCAAACTTTTAACATTTATTGCTTCTGCAAATTATTACATATTAAATTAAAAGAGAAAAAATATTGATTTTCTCCTTAATATTCTGATATTTAAATGAATGATATTTAATAAATTTATATTGTATTAAAACATACATCCATGAATCTATTTTGTTTGTTAGTGTAGTACATAATGGAAGAGACATTGAACAACTAAATAGTAACTATTATTTTGGGCTTTAGTAACCTCCAATATGGGTTAGCATTTATAATTTTGATACTAATTTTGACATGAAAAATGATGTCTCCATGAAAACTTAATGTTATTGAAAATGTTTTACTACTATTATTTATTTCTTGATCTATAAAAAGAAAAGGACTTATATAGTGATCCTTGGTGAAATTTAGGTTAAAAATTAATTTATAGGGGCTCCTGGGTGGCTCAGTCCGTTAAGAATCTGATGCCTGGTTTTGGCTCAGGTCATGATCTCACAATTGTGAGATCAAGCCCTGCATGGGGCTCCATGCTGGGCATGGAGCCTATTTAAGAATGTGTCTCTACCTGTCTTTCTGTTCTTTTTCTCTCTCAAAAAAATTAATTTATAGGCAAGACATTTTTTTTTCTGTGCCTAGTAGTGCACCAATCCACAATTTCCTGAACATGGGGTCAGGGGAAAAGTTACTTTTATATGGTGCACTCCATGTCTTCATTAAAATTGTGCTAATATTACAGAATTAGCTGTAGGAACATATTTGAGAAGGACTTATTATGTGAGTATACTAGTCTATGAGAAAGCAAAATCATCAAGGGAAAAAATGTCATATGAATCTTTTTCTACAAATGTATTTCCCAAAGACAAAGCTCTGCAAAGTTCCTTTACAAAAGAGAAGAGCTTGCTTGTGGCAAATTTGGACAAATTAATTTTCTACTTCTCATTTGCTTCAACTTACCTTTACCACTTCTAAACACCAAATAAAAACCTATATACATACAACCCATCTCCCACTGTTGAGACAGATAAAATTTCACTTCGTGCACTTGGGCCAAATTAATACAGGAGCCACCTCCTCCCCTTCCATAAGTAAGGCAGCATTTCAATTTACCATGTGTTATGAGCTATGAAGAATTACACTCTTCGTTCCCATCACTATCCCATGTCTGGAAGAATAATATATTCAACGTTTATTTATTTTTGGGACAGAGAGAGACAGAGCATGGACGGGGGAGGGGCAGAGAGAGAGGGAGACACAGAATTGGAAACAGGCTCCCGGCTCTGAGCCATCAGCCCAGAGCCCGACGCGGGGCTTGAACTCACGGACCGCGAGATCGTGACCTGGCTGAAGTCGGACGCTTAACCGACTGCGCCACCCAGGCGCCCCTGGAAGAATAATATATTGAAAAATGTGAAGACTTTTGAGCAATGGACAAAATGGATAAAGGAGATTAAGAAGCACAAACTTCCAGTTTGAAAAAAAAAATTGAAATGTGTTCTAGTTATAACACTCATTGGCTTTGCTATGGATCTGGCACATAATAGGAACTCAAGAGCTAATGAAAGGAATTAAAAAGGGAAAAAAGGTGAAAACAGAGAAGAAAGAGAAATATGTAGTCTTCTACTTTGGGGGAATATTCCAAGACTAACATAATAAAGCAAAACAAAATAAATCAATTTTACATTAAATTTTGACATGTAACAACTCATATCTCCTAGTCACTTTACTAGTTATCTGAATTTAATTATTTTCTTATTTTTCAAAATCTAATTCATTTTTTTCCTATATGCTTTTGAACAGCAACCTTAACCTTATTACCACGCTCCTCAAGATTGAAGAATGGGCCCTCAGTGCTCCACATTCTCTTAGAAATACCCTTCCCCCTTCCCCATGATGTCCTGCCTCATTACTAACTAAACACAGCCTGAGATATTAGTTCCAAAAAAGAAGACTTAATATTAACTGATTATTCACCTTTCTTCTAGAGACCATCATGATTAACCCCATCATGTCTTGTATCTCTATTTGTCTCAGTCCCCATAAGAAATGCAAGACTTGAACCACTCTTATCTGTATATAGTCTTGTATGCTTCTTAATTTGGCCCAATGTTATATCCTACAAAGTTACCACTGAGCCTTCCATTATCCCCCTGAATCCCATAAGCAGCAAAATGTCCTATATCCTTAATAGGGTTCTTATGTTCCTGTCACTTTATTTCTCTTTGGGTTTCTCCACCTAAAAACCAAGTTGTCACTTAACACTAGTGTGTTCTGTGGGACCTCCATAAGTGGTCTCTGTTGCTGTTTTTTCTTTTCTCCCATACTTCACATAAGGTAAAGCCTAGGGATAGAATAAGAGTCCTCCTTACTCCTTAGTGACACCTATTTTTTTTAAGTTTATTTATTTATTTTGAGAGAGAGAGAGAGAGAGAGAGAGAGAGAAAGCATGAGTGCGGGAGGGGCAGGGAGAGAGGGAGAGAGAAAATCCCAAGCAGGCTCCACACTGTCAGCCTGACTCAAGGCTCAAACTCCCAAACCGTGAGATCAGGACCTGAGCTGCAATTGAGTCGGCGTTTAACTGACTGAGCCACGCATGGGCCCCCTTACTGACATTTCAGTTTGTTTCTCCTGGTTTCTAAACTTCTCATCTACTCACTCTGAAGTACATGGTACAAAACTGTTGTACCCCCAAGCCCAGTTATTTCTGCCACTGCTAGTATTGGAGATTTTATGATGTAGATCACATTTCCTTCCCAACCATTTATCCCACCATTGTTACTGAAATACCCACTCTCTGTAGATGTTTCCATTTGATATCTTAATTTTTCATGTGCGAAATATCTTTCCTTTAATTGCCTTATCTTTCAATCCATTCAGTGGTCCACTCAGATGGGTAAATGCTAGAAGATTTTGATATCTGCAATCTCTTCAAAATTTCAGTGTCCAGTATCTGACATTCAGAATACCACATCTTAACTTTCCAACTCACTCACTATAGAATACCATTTTAAAAATTTTGACTTCCTCCAGGGCTTCAAAGCCATTGTCTTTACCATCTCTGCCCTTCCCCCTTCCCTGCCATCCTCCATCCCCACACCTCTCCACCCATTTTCTTCCCTCACTAACCACTATTCTAATCACCCGTTCAAATATATAGGCAAGTAGCTTATCCCTTGCTCTCTCTGTTGAATGTTTTAGGCAAAACACCAACAAAGTTTAAAATTCAAGTTCCTATCTTTTCTTTATCTGATACCAAGTAGTTGGACAAGGCTAGCGAAAAACACACAACTCTGCTGATTTTAAATTTATTTCACAAGCCTCAGGTGGGATCTCAGTGCTAACTGCCCATCATTTTACATTTCCTTAATCATTATACTCTGCTATGTTCCAATATTTCATGCATTTTTCACTTTGCTAAATCTTTAGTACCCTTCCCTGGTATACACTTTCAGCTACTTGCTTATTTCTCAATTTACTAAGGAAATAGAAGCAAACAGAAGAGAATGCCTTCTCTTGAAAGTTTACTCCTAAACTACTGGACATTTCTTTTCATATTCTCATCTTGAAATAAGGGCTTAGCCCTCAGACTTCTCCACTCTATCTATATCCACTTTCAAGTTGATAAGATCTTTACTGAAGTATTTAAATAGCATTTATACAGTGATGACTACAAAATTTATATTTACAGCTTTGACCATTTTTCTAAATCCCAGTTCACACTGCCTATCAAAAATTTCCATTTGCATGTCTGATAAAATGAACATGTCCAGAGACAACTTTTATTTCATTCTATACTTACTCTGCCTCACCTACCTTTACTACAATTTTTCCATCTCAGTTATTTTAATTCCATTCATCCAGGTCTCAGGCCCAACCACAAAATTGCTACCTTTCTTATGTTTCTCACATCCATGCTTAGTTCATTGGGGAACTGTATTGCCTCTTCCTTTGATATATATCAAGATTCTGAGCATTTCTCACTCCACCTTCATCACAACTTAGTCCCAAGAACAATCATCTCTCCTCTGGATGATGCCACCTTCCAAACATTCTTTCTACAATATCTCTTTTTCATACGGAAGCCAGAGTAATCTTTCAAGTGTATCAAAACTTTCCAACATTTCTTAGAATAAATTCTAATATCTTTACCATGATTCAGAAGCTGATACCTGAGCTGATCCTACCTTATATTCTGACTCACTCACTCACTCACTTTGTTCTAACTACTCTGTTCTGTTTTTTGTTTGTTTGTTTGTTTGTTTGTTTTTCAAGTTCTTGGGAACAATCCTGGAAATGTACCTACCTCAGTATTACTTTCAGACCTCAAATCCCTATTACTTCTTGTGGAATGTTCTCACCCTATATATCTACTTGGCACATATTCTCACTCAGATATCTGCCCAGAAGTTCTTTACCTTAACAGAAATAATAGGAGATTATACCTAAAAATATTCCAAATGTATAGTGACAAAAGAGGAGCTTTACAACCTCTAGGTGAAGAGATATATAATTTAAAATTGTATGTAAATACCAAAATGATTTTATCAATCATATTAGTTAATTCAATGGCTGGTATTTTATTCTCCTAAGAACTTTTCCCCAAGCTTTCTACAACCATTGGGAAAGAGATTAAAGTAATCTTTAAAACAAAAACACACTTAACCTCAATTATTTGGGAGGGATAATTAATTATGTCTACAAAGTGGGTAAAATGCCAATGATATCTCTTTAGAAAGGGAAAAAGCCTATTTAGAGCCTTCTGTCAGAGCATTACTCAGAATAATACTGTTGTCAATAGCATTTGGGTAGGGCAGTATGTAGAGAATTATTTGGAAGTTTTTCTTGTCTATCTTCACAGCATTTGAATAACGATGTTGCATGTTTTTTTCAGAAAAACCCTCTAGTCTAATAAAGTATCTTGGCATAGAATAGTTTTCCTATAAAACCACTTAATTTTTTGAGTCTTCTTTTTCACTAGTTTATGTGTAATCCTTGCTCATTAATCCAGTCAACATATTTTATCTCCATCAATAAACATTCAGTATTTCAATTTTGATGATGTTTTGTGTATCTGCTAAAATCCCACATCCACTTCTTTCTCCTCAAATTGGAACATATAGTTCATTAATGGCTGTAATTGTCTGTTTGTATTTAGGACTTTACTTTTTCCAGAGGTCATTGGCTTTCATAAAATATCAAAAACAAATAACAAAACACAAAAACAAAACCCACATAGGTTTTTTTTTTAATGTAAATTATACCTTTACTCAAAGATAACAACTGCTGGTTGCAACCTTCTCATTTAACATATTTGAGAATTACAGATATTTAACTACTTCACGGAGGTAGAGCCTTTAGTTTAATGGTTCATATGTAACCAGAAATTTTATTTTTCTGGGGTGCCTGGGTGGTTCAGTCCGGTAAGCATCTGACTTTTGATTTCGGCTCAGGTCATGATCTCACAATTGTGAGACTGAGCAGCCCCGCACTGGGCTCCGTGCTGAGCATGGAGCCTACATGGGATTCTGTCCCTCCATCTCACTCTGCCCCTCCCTCACTTGCACTCTCTCTCTTTCTCTCAGAAAGAATTTTTTAAAAAATTAAAAATAAATTTTATTTTTCTTACAAAAGCAAAAAAAATGAATTTTATTATATTTCTGATGGTTTGATTTTAACATTATGAAAAAAGATAAAAATAAAATAAAAGCACTTGTGAAGGAATGTCAAGAGTAAAAAAATCTATTGATGAGGAAAAGTTAAATGTAACCCATTTTGAAAAGGGCTAGTTAGCGCTGTGGCTCACGTGGAATCATTCAGAGTCAGTTTGGACTATTCATCTCAAGACACCCCAATAAACTCGTCTAGAATGAAACAAGAGATACCTCTGGATTTTTAAGTTTTTTTTTAAATTGCTTCAAAGCACATATGATATTCTTAGGTAAAGTATTTGACTCCTTGGGAAGCCAACTATGTTATTGTTGTTGTTGATGATGATGATGATGATGATGTAGATTCAGAGGTCTTTTTACCTCTACAATTAATTTACAATTTTTACCAATGTATTTTTTGTTTTATTAAATGGAGGGTAGTTGAGGGAAATTTTGTGATTAGAGTAATTTATTTGTTGCTGTAAAAGCAACTTCCAAAACTCAGCGGCTTAACAATATGTGTGTAACAGTGAGTGTGTGTGTGTATGTGTGTGTGTGTCTGTGTGTGTGTGTAATGTATGTATGTGTGTATACACATATATATTTTTTTCTCACATCTTAATTCAATGTCATTGAGAAACTCAGTTTGGCAGATATCCTCCAAGTGTTGACTTAGGGACTCACTCTCTATCCAGCTCTTGACAGTGTCATAGTGAAGAGCTTACCAAAGAACACTTGAAGAGAGAACAAGGTGTTTTCATGGACCAAGTCTAAAGGTGGCACACATCAATTACAACCACACTAGATTAAACAAAACCTAATTTTAAGGCCCCAGTTTAAAGGCAAGTGAGGCTGTGAAAATTATCACTCAATGTGTTTGAAAAGATGAAATTCGACAATTAATCTAGCAAAGATTTTCTAAAGGACAGAAAAATGTGTAATGCTACTTTTATTCCTATTCATTCACACCTTCATATGCAATACGTGTAAACAGATAAATTCCATGTTATTTTTATTCAGAAATGAATTTTTCTGTTCCTATTATAGTTTAGGTAAAGACATAGTAGAGTGAACTTGAAAAATTTTTCTTGGGACAAACAGTAGATTAGAGAATAAGAAGATGTCTTTGTGTCTGGTTTGCATGCAAGTTTGGGGAATCACAAAGGAATGCTGAGCCCACTGAGTGATAATTTTAAGTGAAGAACTATACTATTATTTCTAATTTATTTATATTTTATTATGCTGATATTTTCCAGACTCTTTTGTAGGAAAGATATTTAAAATATTAATTCAATTGCACAGTCTTGCTACTGTACCAGATAGAAAACATTTAAGTGAATAGTTCCTTTGTTGCAGGCAACAGAACAATACTCATGATTTCAGGACATATAACACAGTAGTTAATAACTCAGTCTTTGGAGCAAGGTTGTATGGGTTGAAGTCTCAGTTCCACTACATGTTAGCTATATCAGATCAGGTCCCAGTAGGGAATAGAAATTGGGTAAACGCTAAAAATTGAATAAAGAGGGTCAGAAGACCAATCTCTATAACTGCTCTTTCCTAAGAGCACAGAAAAACATTGCTAAAGAATGATTAAATAGCAAATATGCCTTGGAAATTAGATATTATTGTGGGCTCCCCATATGAATCACCAAATGTGGGGTCCCCCATCGGATGGAGGGAACCAAATGTGGGGCGACCCAATCAGGTGGAGGAGTAGTGTGGGTGGTGAAAGAATTCACCCAAGGTGGAAAAAAGGAGATAGGTTTACTGAACACAGTACAAGGGAACAGTGAGAATAGTGAGGGAGAGACTGTCTGCCAGGAGGCTGTGGTGAGGGTGTAGTTAAAGGGGGAAGGTGAGAAAGTATGGGCTTTTTTGATACCTGTGTCCTAGTGTAAGTGACTCCTTGGTCAGCTAGGGTTTATGGATATTTTGAGGTCGATCATCTAATGGGTCTGTCTGTATTTAGTCAGAGCATTGGGAGTGACTATGGGTCTTTCTACATTGCTTAGGTTTCCATTGCTCAGGCTGGTTGCCTAAAAGTGAATTATGTAGTGTTCTATAGATATTTATATACTTATCTCCCTCAGAACCATTATCTTACATTTTAGGGAAATTCAACTCTTCACTTTCACTGCTTTTCCCAGAAGATTATTTGTTTTTATTTCCCTCTCCTGAAGGGAGATTGGGCTGATATGCTAACCACCATATATAAATTCTGAGTCTTTCAATTTCAGGATTCCTCTCCTGTGGTGCAGTCCCACTGCATGAACAGGTAAGATGTTTGGTTTTTATCATGCCACTCCATGGAAAACTGAAGAATAGGGAACTGAATCCAAGATACTCTGTAAGTAATAAACAGTCTGATCCAAAGATCTTGTCCTCTGTCACACTATTTATAAAGAGGTGGGAAATTAATCTGGCTTAGGGCACAGATAACAACCACAGGAAACTAACCCCTGGCCTGTAGAGGCAGAAAGAGAGAGTGGTCATTGTGAAACAGGAAGAGTAGCAGCTGAAAGTTAAGAGTCTGGGGATTTAAAACAGTAAATTATTATTTCTGTTTCACTGTCTTCACTTTGATATTTTTCATGTGTGTCTCTTGACCAAATACAAGTGGAAGCCAGACAGCAAATGCATACACCGATGCAGTTAATCAAGTTCGGACTTCCCAGGCATAGAACATGGCAAAGAAGCAAAGAGTCAATCTGAAAGAGCAAATGGAATAAAGCAAAAATTCTCGTTAAAGATTTAATGCTTTATGTTTAAAATACTCTTTTCTTGAACACACTAACTTCCAACATAAAGTATGGCTGAATTTCACTCTCTGAAATTCCCTGAACTAGACATTCTTGTGTTTTAAAATTTCATTCATATCCTGAGTACAATTAAACTGTCTTATCTATCTGTTAATCTTTCTTATAATTTTAAAATCATAATAACTTTCAATGAAACATAACTTCATATATTCATAATTATTATGAATTATTGTAATTATAATAATATTTTATTATCCTCATATTATTTATAAATATTAAATAATTATTATAAGGCAGTATATGCCTTAAGGTGATTCTCAATGGGTCATACCCCTGAGTCAGGGTGGAACCTATGAACTGTTTCTAATGAATAGAATAAATAACATGTTACTCCCTTGATGGGGTTCCATTACATAAGACTCAGTATTTGGAGGCTGGAGTGAGAGAGCCTCCCTTGCTGGCTTTGAAATAGCAGACTGCCATATTGCAAAAGGGTCTGTGAGATGACCATGTGGCAAGGAGCCATGGGTGGCTTCAAGGAGGTGATTCCAGGCCTATGGCCAGCAGGGAAATGCCCCTATAGCTGCAAGAGGACAAATTCTGCCAGTTACTTAAATGATATTGGAAGCAGATTCTTGCCAGTCAAGCCTCCAGACAGGAACACAGCTCAGCCAAAATCTTGACTGAAGCTTTGTGAGACCTTGAGCAGAGGATCCAGATGAGCTGTGCCTGGACTCTTGAACCAAAGATATTGAGAGGCAACAAATGTGCTGGTTTAAGCCTACAAGTGCATGGTAATTTGCCAGAAAACAGGAAATATTATTTTTTTGTAATAGTGTTTCTTGAAAGATCTCAGGTTTTCTTAAAAGATCTCTCATTACCTTCATGCCATGTCTCCTATAATTCATTATCTCTTATCATAAAATCTCAACCTTAAGTAACACAATTCTTTCCAGTTGGTATACATACTAGGAAAGAATTTTATTTTACTAATGTAAATAATATGAATATAAAGTATAAAAATTGCTCCAAAGTTTACATATATTTTGAGATAAAATATGAGGAAAATATATTTCCTTAAAAGCAGGCCTTTCATATCACAATCCCAGACTTTAGCCTCTACTACAAAGCTGTAATCATCAAGACAGCACGGTATTGACACAAAAACAGACACATAGACCAATGGAATAGAACAGAAACCCCAGAACTAGGCCCACAAACGCATGGCCAACTCATCTTTGACAAAGCAGGAAAGAACATCCAATGGAAAAAAGACAGTCTCTTTAACAAATGGTGCTGGGAGAACTGGACAGCGACATGCAGAAGGTTGAAACTAGACCACTTTCTCACACCATTCACAAAAATAAACTCAAAATGGATAAAGGACCTGAATGTGATACAGGAAACCATCAAAACCCTAGAGGAGAAAGCAGGAAAAGACCTCTCTGACCTCAGCCATAGCAATTTCTTACTTGACACATCCCCAAAGGCAATGGAATTAAAAGCAAAAATGAACTCTTGGGACCTCATGAAGACAAAAAGCTTCTGCACAGCAAAGGAAACAATCAACAAAACTAAAAGGCAACCAACGGAATGGGAAAAGATATTTGCAAATGACATATCGGACAAAGGGCTAGTATCCAAAATCTATAAAGAGCTCACCAAACTCCACACCTGAAAAACAAATAACCCAGTGAAGAAATGGGCAGAAAACATGAATAGACACTTCTCTAAAGAAGACATCCAGATGCCCAACAGGCACATGAAAAGATGCTCAACGTCGCTCCTTACCAGGGAAATACAAATCAAAACCACACTCAGATATTACCTCACACCAGTCAGAGTGGCCAAAATGAACATATCAGGAGACTATAGATGCTAGCGAGGATGTGAAGAAACGGGAATCCTCTTACACTGTTGGTGGGAATGCAAACTGGTGCAGCCGCTCTGGAAAACAGTGTGGAGGTTCCTCAAAAAACCTATTAAAAATAGACCTACCCTATGACCCAGCAATAGCACTGCTAGGAATTTATCCAAGGGATACAGGAGTACTGATGCATAGGGGCACTTGTACCCCAATTTATAGCAGCACTCTCAACAATAGCCAAATTATGGAAAGAGCCTAAATGTCCATCAATTGATGAATGGAGAAAGAAATTGTGGTTTATATACACAATGGAGTATTACGTGGCAATGAGAAAGAATGAAATATGGCCTTTTGTAGCAACATGGATGGAACTGGAGAGTGTTATGCTAAGTGAAATAAGCCATACTGAGAAAGACAGATACCATATGGTTTCACTCTTATGTGGATCCTGAGAAACTTAACAGAAGACCATGGGGGAGGGGGAGGGAAAAAAAAAAAAAGAGACAGAGAGAGCCAAACCATAAGAGACTCTTAAAAACTGGAACAAACTGAGGGCTGATGGGGGTTGGGAGGGAGGGGAGGGTGGGTGATGGGTATTGAGGAGGGCATCTTTTAGGATGAGCACTGGGTGTTGTATGGAAACCAATTTGACAATAAATCTCGTATATTAAAAAAATAATAAAAAAGCAGGCCTTTCATATTGTTGATTTTCTAAAAATTATTTCTTTTTTTATTATTTAACTTTTTAAATGTTTATTTATTTATTTTGAGAGAGTGAGAGAGAGAGTAAGCAGGGGAGGGGCACAGACACAGGAAGACAGAATTCCAAGCAGCCTCCGCAGCATCAGCACAGAAAGTGATGTGGGGGTTTGAACCCACAAACTGTGAAATCATGACTTGAGCCAAAACCAAGAGTCGAGGTCTCAACCAACTGAGCCACGCAGGCACCCCTAAAAATTATTTATCTGATGCAGACAGTAGTCAAATGAATAAGAGAATGAGAAAGAAAAAGTAAAAACTTACATCCTTTCATGCTCAGAAATTATATATTGCCAAGTACAAAGGGAAGATTTAAGCTCATCAAGATTATTCTTTATTTATTATAGACAATGTAAGTTTTTCTACAGAAATTTTCGCCACCAAAACAAAGATGCATTAACTGTATCAATAAATAATCTAATAATTGTCAGGCTACATTGTTTATGTCATTTACCCTCTGAAGTTAAAGTGTGTAAAAATTTAGCAATCTTTTCACCCTGGTTGTAGCTGGAGAATGATTGCAAGTAGGGATTTATTTACTAGTCTCCTTTTAAATGTAATTGTATCAGAGCAAGGTCCCTACTATCTTTCCAGGCTCTGGCTGCTGTTGTGACAATCAGTGCTGGCCCTAATCTTATTGTTAATGTCAAAGACCAAGCATGACAGCCCCAGACAAGATAGGCTCCAGTGAATGACAGAGTAATCAGTCTGGAAAAGAACTGGCTCATCCATAAAGGATCAGACGCAGAAAAGTCACTATCAGCATGTTCACATGTTTGCTGCTTTTCTCATTCTGATGGCAGCTAGATCATTTAACATCGTATCCTTATGTCAAAGATTATTTGAAATTCATGTTATTCTAACACTCTAAACCAATAGGGATAAAAATGTTGTATATGTCAGTACTATCAATATATGAAATTCAAAATATCAGTCCATTCTGTGAAAATAATTTTAAAATCTAGGATTATACAAACTCTCCAAAGAAAGTCCCTTCACCATCCCACACTCAATTTTCGACGATGATCTGTTGAACACTTTGTTTAGCTTATAAAGGTGTATAACCTTCTTTACGTCTACTATTCCATTTGGTAATGATGTATATTTTAAGCAATTAAGTAAATTTATATTTGATGCTCCAAAGACAGGTACACATTAGTCACTTTAGTATATTGTGCATGTCCAATAATTTTTAAGAACATGAAGTAATTCTATGCAGTAATATTTTATATCTGTGAAGTCCTTTATCATATATCTTTTAAAAGGTTAACATTTAAATCTCTTATTAAAGATAATTTATTATATATGGCATAAAAGTGTTAATATCATGTTTCTATGTTTCCCTCACAACACTTTTTGAACAATGTACACTATCTTAAGAAATTTTACTATATGTGCATACAGTACAACCAATTCTGTAAATATTCACTTTCAATAGTTAATCTCACATAAATGTATCTGGAAAAGAAAAACTGAATGCTCTTCCAACTATTAAAAGAACTCAAATTAGAACATTAGATAACATTAATACAGTATTAATATCTCACTTTAGAATATATAGAGGGAAATATGTTCCTTTTTGATAAATTTATGATAGATTTCCAAAATAACCAAGGAGTAAATTTAGTATTTGAGAAATATATGGCTAATAAAAAACAAAATGAAACAAAAAAAAAAAACAAGAAAATGACTACCATTCTACTTTAAGATAATAGTTAAAATTGTATTTTTGATCAATTACATTCTGGTGTCCTATTAACAAATCAGAATTTTTAATAATATGAATTTCCTATGACTATATGATAAGTCAGTGTAGTAATGCAATATTGTTTTTAATCAAATGTACTTTGATTTCATATCTTACGAATACACATTTATAGACACTTGAATTTTAATTTGTATATATTTTTTGTCCCTTAAAATAACCATCAATTTTAGCAGTATTGCTAGTAAGAATCAACAATGCATATTTATCTTTAAAATCTATTTCATAGTTATTTAACAATAATTTTTCAGATGTTTATTTATTTTGAGAGACAGAGGGAGAGTACACATTCACATAAGCAGGGGAGGGGAAGAGAGAGAGAGAGAGAGAGAATCCCAAGCAGGCTTTGTGCTGTAGCACAGAGCCTGATGCGGGGCTCAAACCCACAAACCATGAGGTCATGACCTGAGCCTAAATCAAGAGTCAGATGCCAAACCAACTGAGCCACTTGCGGCACCCCTATTTGATTCTAATTAATATCCCATCTTCCAGCCAGTGGACCTACAGCATTTTAGTTTTTGTTGACTGAAAGAAGCTACTTCATTGGAGGAGAAAAGGTTACTTATTTAATGCTAAAATCAGTAAAAGTTAAATACAGGAGTCAATAATTAAAGAGAATTTTTCCAATTGATATTTCTGTCAACGATGGCAAAGAAAGAAAAATGGCTAGAAGTGGGCATAGGATCAGGGAGAACTATTGAATTTAATTATTTTTCTTTCCTTCAAGATGGGTCATATTAGAGCATGTTGACTATTGCTGACAATGATCCATGTGGGAGAGAGGAATAAATAATTCAGGAAAAATAAAGTAAGAACAGTTGGAATCCAGGCACTAATCAACTGATTTTGATTTAAAAGGGGCAGGGATATAAAACCCATTTGTATGAAAGAAACTAGAAAATAGGAGTATAGACAGGGCATTTTAGACATTGGTCCTCAGAAACTGTGTGAGTATCCATTTAATTTATTTGGTATTTTCTCTAAAAGGGAAAGACATCAGCTGATATTATGGGAGAAAGGAGAGCCCATTAGAAATTTTCAGAAAAAAAGAGAAAGATAAACTGGTCAAAAAGGAAAATGGGAAAGCTGAATTAAAATTAAAAAAAAAATAGATGTTAAGTTTCAGCATCCTGATTATAAAATGAGAAATATCAGGACTACTGTGTGATTTCTCGCTTCAACGCTTAATTCTTTCAGTTCAGGCAAACACGATGAGGATATTTGGGGCTTACCTTGGATTTGTTGTCACCAGATGAGTATAATAAGAAGAGAAGTGGATACAGCATATAGGAATATTTAAAAGTGAGATCACATGAGCTGTTATAAGAACGGACCATAAAAAAAATTGAGGGTTAAGGATGTCAAAAGGCAAAAAAAAATTCTGAGGTGCTTGGGTGGCTCAGTTGGTTGAGAGTCTGACTTCAGCTCACATCATGGTCTTGTGGTTCACGAGTTCTCGCCCTGTGTCGGGCTCTGTGTGGACAGTTCAGCCTGAAGCCAGCTTTAGATTCTGTGTCTCCCTCTCTCTCTGCCCTTTTTTTGCTTGCTATCTGTCTCTTTCTCTCAAAAAGTAAACACTAAATATTTTTTAAATGTAAAACAAATGAAGTAAATTTTAAATTGAATATTTGTAGGGGGTGATGGACCAAGGAATGGCAACACAGTTAATGAACTGGATGAATCAATATCTCAAAGAATTACAGAAATGGATAGAATTAGGGTGATGTAAATGGTGACGTACACGGTGCCATCAAAGAAAGGGATTTCTGAAACTGATACATTGGAATTGGTAGTGTTTTTTTGTTTGTTTTTTTATGAGAATCAAAGTGTATACCATGGAAAGGGATACCTGTGGGAAAAGATAAAACTATTACAAGAGCAATAATAGTGATAGAAATAGAGATAAATAAAAAGACAATGAAATAAATGCTACATTCACCCGTGAATGGGAAATAGTATTCTGGACTTGGGTCGACACTGGATATGATGTGGGGGAGGTTGTGGTATAAGTTGTTGGCAAGAGCTAAAACATTATTTGTCTTAAAAGTAAAAACCGTGTAAATGACTAAAAACACACCTCCATACTTTTCAGTATGCGTTGCATGTGCACAGTTACAAAAGGATGACAGCAATTAATGGAAAGGCATTGAATGGAGCAGTCATTTGTTTATTTGTTTGTTTATTTTGCATGCCATCTCCTCTCAGCTCATCTCTGACACCATCAATAACTGTGACGGGCTATTTTCTGTACAGAAACAGAATCTCATCTAGATACCCTTCATGACTCTAATCTTTCTGCTTTTCTTCCTTAGGGCTTTTCTCTGATGCGTGGGGTAATGAACACCTCCAGCAACAACCTTCAAGCAATGGGGAATGGGAGGTGAGGCACAAGTGCTGGGAAGACAAGGGACAGAGCCTCTTGTCCCTCAGGCAATCTTCTCTAGGCTCAGAGGGCTCAGGTGAGTGGAGTCCCAGCACCTACAGCAGTTACTTGAGAAGCCAAAAATCTTTCCGTGGCTGTTATGTATTTGGTGTCTCCTATTCTTTATTCCCATTCCTTCTGCTTCCTCAAATCACTTCCAGATAACCGAGCCATAGGCAACTTCTTTTCACTGACTTCACTTTCAGAAACTGAAACTGACACATGCAAAAGGTACATATTCACTTAATTTAAGTAAATGATGCAAGCAATTAATTGTGAAAAAGGCCATTGAAAACATGAAATCTAATAGAATTCTTCTAGTTAGAGAACCAAGTTTCCCTGGTATACAAATCCCCAACACAAGAATCCACTACCTCTTGATAGGGGTGATAAATCTGTGGAGTCCTTTAGGAAGCTTGGTTTTGCATTTTCAAGGTGTTTCTATATACCTCCCTGGCACTTCTTGTCTTTTGGGGGTAGTCTGCCAACCTGTCTGCTTGAGTAACGTGTTGCAAGTAACTTGAGAAACCATACACTCCTGACTGTCAATTACGATGGTGAATTGAAAGCCAATTTGCCACATGGAACATCTCCACTAATAGCCAACCCTGTCTTGAACTTGGCCGGAAGTGTAACCTTCAGAAGTGAGAAAAAGCAGGCTACAAGCCTTATGGGGGTGTCTGAGACACAGTAATACAGAGCATTATTTGAGCAAGCATTATTTGCCAGACTTACCAGCCTAAATTAGTATTTCCTAATTTAATAAAGTGCAAGAAAATAAATCAACTGGATTAATGTAAATTTAAACTACCCATCATACGAATCAATGCTATTGCAAACAGTATTATTCTTGCCAGGTTTGAGATGTTTTGTCTGCTGTTTGCAGTGGCGCAGCAAGGGCAGAGGAGTGGATTGTTGGGAAAAGCAATCATGTACAACCTGTCGATCCACGCAAGAGAGTATGTTGGTGGCAGAAGAGTGTTTGGGGCCTGAGCCATTTTCTTCCATGGCGAGAAGGAGCTGGCAGAGCCTATGCAAAGCATATGACCTTATTTGGAAATATTTCCCCCTGTTCTGTATTTGATGTGCACTTCTTTGTTTGCTTAAGTGTGTGCCTCATATAGCACCTGGCCAGCCCCGCTGCCATATCTCTTCCCAGCGGGGAAGGAATAGGGTCCTTTGCCTGCAGCACAGGGTTAGTGCAGACCTTTCTCCCTGCAGCAGCTGCGAAGCAGACTCTTGGCACGGGGGTCCCATGTTCACTACTGAAGCTGATCTTAGTCTTGTCTTCTGTCACTGTGAGTAAAGCCTTGTTTCATCCAGTGTCTGTGTAAGTTGTGTCTTTCTTGGCCACTCCAGTGCCTGCAGATCATGCAGTGGGTTGACATTCTGGGACTGGTGTCCCTTGTGGTGAGCACTGTTATGCTCTTTGTTATCGTGTACACGATGGGACTCTTCCCTTGGGGTGTACACGATGGGACTCTTCCCTTGGGGCTAGGAATGAATGTCACTTGCTCAATAACTTACCATTATTACTAATTTTAAATTACGATATATATTTTATTATTAAACATAAGAATTAATCTATCTTTTGTTTAACTTTTGTTTTACTTAAAATTGATGGTCCACATATATGCTAAAACCAATTAAGTAGCACATTAGTGCAAATAGCTTAAGAAATGGATACTTCCCAGGAGTAAAATTAGATATATAGAAGCTTGACGCAGTTAATAATATTTTTTTTTAAAGTGGGTAACGGCACTGTTCTGATAACTGGCTCATTTATATCCCCTCTGGGGGAAGAACTTTTCTTGATTTTATAAAATTTTAATGTGGTCTACTTTCCAGACAACAATTTGCAAAATTTTTTATTTTCTATTCTAATTCCGCTCCTAAGAAAAGTTGAAATCTCTTGGGAAATTCATTTAGGGGCTTAGAAAAAGTATTTTTTCCTCTTTGATTCTTTATTTTCCTGCTCTGGCAAATGCACAAGGATTATTCAAACCCTTATTTCTGCTACAGCTTCAAGAAAGAGTTCACCTGTTTAATAGAGTGACGGGAAGCTTCGTTACTCATTATCCTGTTAACCAAATTCTTCTCTGGGATTCTTGAATATCAAATCTCTCTTTATCTTTTATTCATTTTAGACTTTGTCACATTTTATTCAAAATGCTCTTGGTTCTATTTTTCTCTTTATTACCTATAAGATTTAAAGTAGGCTTTTAGGATTGCATTCAAAATAACACCCAAATTAAGTTAAAAATTGTATAATTAAATTACTGATTCAGAAGCAATTCTTCTCAAATCACATCTCATAAAATAAATGAAAACAAGAGAAAACAACCAATATAATTATATCTAACAATCATTGAGAAATAACAATTAATTGCTGGAATAATATTTTGTGCTGATATGATGGCAATATATTAAATGCATATTTTCTAGTACTCTTAGGCCCCAAAGAAGGCATTATTATGTTGATTAATCTCATTCTTAACAGAAAAAAAGGTTGAGTCATATAGTCTTTCCAATTCACAATACAAACAAAAACAAATAAAATATACATAATTGGAGATTTAAGAAGAGAATCTTGCTGCTTAACAGAATGTATGGTTTTCCTCTACCTAGATTCAAACCTTGTCTTTCTTCGAGCTTGTGTTTAGTTTTGGCCCTGTGGCTGTTTCTAGCTCATGGCATAAAAGAAATGCAGTGTGTCACTTCCATCTTGCTGTATGTATTCCACTCACAATCTTTCTTGTATGCCCTTTTACCTTCCTATGGCTGCATTAATTCTTCCCAGGGCAACCATGGTGCATTAATGAATTCCTAGACCAAACTCTCTCAGCCCTTGAGTAGGAAAACCCAACACTGGACTGTCACCAAATTTAGAAATAAACTTCTGTTTTATTAAGCCACAGAAATGCATATGCCAATTTATTATAGCAGATACCACAATCGTAATTAACACATTGTATCTATGTAATGTTAGATAATAGTGAGCTGAAAAATAGAATTTCATGTATCTCTTTTTTATGAATTCACCTGGATCAAACTTATACATTAAGACAATCAATTATATCACTAAAATTTTTGATAATATTTTGTTAACCTTTTAAATTTGTGCTACACATCTTTAAAAAGAACACTATAATCAATCTGAGAATGTGTTCCCATACAATAAATAAACCTTAAAGAACACTGTCAACACTAAATCCTGTTTTATTTTGTTTTCTCTATTTTCATGGCTTAAGTCATTAAAGAAAAAAAAAACTTCCTCCAAAATAATATTTTATATTTTTCCCAACTTCCTCTCCCTTTTCAGCATAACATAATCATCTACAATAAATGATGGGGAAGACTAGAAGAATAGAAGAAACATAATGAAGAGAAGCAGAATAAATAAGCTTGTCAGTACAAATTTGTAGCCAATTTTTAACAGAGATGCTGTGCCTTCCTGTGGTGATTTATGACCATATAACATAAGTTCACAAAGGTGTATTTTTCCACCATTTTAAGTTTACACCCCTTCCTCTCATCCAGAAAAATACCAAAAGTACTCATATATAAAATAAGGGACCCAAACATATTCTTAAAAAATAAGACAGGGTAGCTTAATGAAGTGTGGTTTCTGTTAATTGATATACAGTCTGCACAGGCAAACATTTGCTTAATCCCAGAGCAGCTGGGTCTATAGACTCCTGATGCTTAGGTGTGAAGAGATTCTGGGTGTCTTCTTTCCTAAGAATTGGAACCTATTAGTTCCCAAAAATTTCATACAAAAATATGTAGATAAAAGAAAAAATGTAATAAAATAAATATATTCTGAAAAATGTGTAAATGTGCTCACATTAATAAAAACGTTTATTTTTGGAGGCTGATCTGATTTTGCTATACCAAAATTCCTGGGTTGAAATTCCAGCTTTCTAATTCATGACCTTGACTTGGTACTTCATTTCTCTAAACTAGGTTTCCTCATCATAAAAGAGAGAAGTGAAAGTGAGCTGTTAGGTTTAAAGTAAGGGTCCAAGGAGGCAGAACAATTTCCAGATGTTCAATAAGTATGATTTGTTATTGACATTGTGATTGCAAACAACAGTAGTGGTAGTGGTGGTAATAGAGTGAGCGTGACAATTGTTTTGTTTCTTTTTCACTTTTTGTCTTTTCATATGGGTCTCTCAAAAATAAGCTTCTTAGATAAATTGCATAATTCACATTTCACTTGGAATCAGATGCCCAAATGGTTTTTCAAATCCTAAACAAAAATAGTCTTAACATTTATGAAAATAGATTTTAGTGAGCTGATTCTTATTTGTTAGTTCAAAAAAGCAGATTAGTAGATGGTGACATGTCATACTTGCATTAATGGCATCTGGTAAGCAGTAATTTTTGATCTCCAAACTGTGCCAGATTGTAATTTTAAGGACTCTGATAAATCTAAATATTTTAAACAAAGTCAGGCAAAATCAAATATCTTGTTTGTAATTCAAGTTAATTTCACTGTATACTTCTTTTTGGTAAAAAAAAAAAAACAATGCAGTTAAAACTTTATTTAAAATCTCTTGACTTATCATTCAAGACTGACTACTGAGGGAAAAATATGTGTCACACAGAAATATTTTTGTGATTTTGTTTCAAAAGATTAAATCACTTAAAACCTGTAAATTATACAATAGTACTTTTTGAATAATTTATTGTATATTGAAATCTATTACAAAAATGCATGATGTGTGCATATTAAAAAACCAAGTTATCTGCCACTTATAAATACCATATGAAAAAACACTCTGAATACTAAAGTTTACTAATAGTAACTTCTGTGTTTTTTAGATATAAATAATGAAAAAGAATTTCCCATGCATGATTGTAAAACTGAAAATATTTTTGTTGATATTCATTTCTAGCTTCATTAATTTATTTTATAGGCTTTATTTGATGCTTGCTGTATTTTGAACCTAAGAAATTTTAGTGCAGAGTAATAATATATAGGGATATTTTCCTCCTAACATACACTTCTTGAGAAATCACTAATTCCCACACTTGTATTAGCAAGAAAATTGGAAGGCAAAGATATATTTGTCCTAATTATATTAAAGCAAGTAAAAAATCATAGTTTTCTATAATTAATGAAAAAAACAGTTACAAAGTTGCAAAAGAGCACAAAGCAATTCCTATTCAGATATAGAGGTTATATATTTAATTTAATTTTTCATGTATAACATTCAAATATTTCAGTTTCATTGTATTACTTGTTTCTTGCCCATCAATGGACAATGATTTTTATTATTTAAATTTTTTTTAAGTTTACTTACTTTACTGTCAGCATGGAGTGCAACATAGGGCTCAAATTCATGAAACTGTGAAATCATGACCTGAGCTGAAACCAAGAATCAGATGCTTAACCAACTGAGCCACCCAGGCACCTCTACAGTGATTTTTAAAGTGGCCAGAATCCCATTACAGTAAACAGAGTCATTTGAAATACTGACTCCTAGATTGGTTGTGAGAAAGGTATGCTCATATATGCATATGAATAAAATTGAGAGGGTATATTTATTTATAAAAGAAATCCTTAATTTTTTAAAGAAAAAAATTATTCATGAAGAAATGATTTAATCTACATGACTAATAACTTTCATTGATGTTTTTAGAGAAATAGCATTCATTCACTTTTTCATTTTTTTCCAGCTAGAATTCATTGAACATTCCCTTGAGTTTGGCAGTTAGAGATGTAGCAATTAAGAAAACAGACATTGTTCATTCTCTTATGTAATTATAATCTGGTGAGGGTAGAAAGAAAACAAATAAGTAATCCAATAAGCAAGACAGACAATCTCAAATAAAAAAAAAATGCCATGAACCAAGTAAAAAAGATAATGGAGTAAGCATATAGGGTGACTTAGTATACTCTGCTTAGGTAACTTAGACAAATGGACTCTGAGGAGATCGTGTTGCATTTGAAACTTGATTGATGAAAAAGACAAAACCATGTGCTGATACCGACCCAGGGGTAGGATGTAATGTGATGAGGGGAGGGTGACATAAAAAAAAAAGCAGTATTTAAAACAGTAAACTTTAACTTACATGCTAATTCTAAAATCAATGTTTAAGCATAAAATCTAGGAGGTCTATAACATTTCCTAAAACTTTAAGCAATTAGGTGTGCGTGTGTGTGTGTGTGTGTGTGTGTGTGTGACAGAGAGAGACAGAGACAGAGACAGAGACAGAGAGACAGAGGAAGGAAAGAAGTGATCAAGGGAAGGGAGCAGGAAGCAAGAGAGCACAAGAGAGACTTGTGTATATAAGCTGACATGGTAGTAAAACTGCACCTGCTTTGAACCGATTCTCAATGAGATCCAAGACCCAACTCAGTTTAAGAAATACTATTATAATAAAATATTTCCAACCAGTATTATCCAAAATGAGATGAGTGAGAAAAAAACCATCAAAGCTGGAGCCAAGTTCAGCTGTCCTATTATTATCATTAGTTTATATAGTTTCATTTGTTAAATTTGTTAATTTGGTAAGACAATTAACTTAATATTTTACTAGTTTAATTAGCTAATGAATGTTTTGACACAAATATGAGAAGTTAAGTTTATCATTTACTTTGTTATAATTTTCATTATGTTTTTTTTTTCTATCCAGAGTTACTGTTTGCTTTGACAGAGAACTGGGAAAGGCAAAGAGGTGATAGCGCTTGGAGAATTTAAGCATGCCATCTGTTTGGATGAGGATGCAAATAATCACAAACATTGGGGGCTTCGACACTCCAGGCAAAACTGAATTCACATTTGTTTTCTTTTTGAAAAACAACAGTTTCTATTTTTTCTTGTATTCTTTTATAATTAACTTAATAATAATTTTAACAAGAAATGAAGTTATTCTGTACTAACAAAAGGTATAATGCTACAGTATATAAATAAATATATTAGATATACCATATTACTTAACATATCTGACAATTTGTTCAGCCATATCTGGGAAAAAAGTGCCAAAGTGATAAACTGCCAAGTTGAGAGACTTAATTAAGGAAAATTTATACCAATTTAATTGCTTCTGATCTCATATTATTTTATCTTAATTAATTACCTCTGCTTTGGGCAAAATAAAGAGAAGTAAAATGAGTGGAAAAATTAATCAAATTCCAGTCAAGTCACTTGCTTGTTGCTCTTGTAAAATATATTTGGGAGAGGAAAATGAATCCTTTGGCTAGATTCAGTTTTGAAATTATGTTTCAATTACTCATGCCATTCTTTACTCCATTTTTATAAATGATCAAGTTTAAATCATTTTTATAGCATGGATGCTAAAGGGCCAAATTCTGTCTTTTTTATTGGCTATGAGGAAGGGACTTTCAGGAAAACCTTCACCAAGATTTTACTTAGGGCTTTAATCTATTTTCCACTCAAGCTGACTACTGTGAATTTAACTATTCTTCTGCTTATATTCCTGATGAAATTATGAGGTAATCAGAAAGGAAACCAATATAAGTAATGTATATTATTGATATACAGGTTATGATCATTTCACATACTCTAATAGCATCTAACCAATTTTACCTAACTCATAATTTTCTATGTGAGATGAGTGAAACTATGACATGGACTGTCTACAATTGATTACTTAGTTCACATGAAAATAAGACAGCACAGTCCATAAATCTAATAATGTTAGAAAGTCTCATAGACAGGTAGTAATTTAATATAGAAGGTAAAGTAAAATTAAAATGAAAGGATCTTTTTCTGGATAATGAATGACCTATTTACTGAATTTATGATCTCTGAAGATCTTCCTCAAAGAAAAAAAAGTCAAATCTACTTGTTTAATCAACAATCCCAAAGAATTACATATTGCTGTCTGTGAAGCAGATGGCTTTCCTGCTGCCTACCCTGCTGCTTCTGCCTGCCACCTTTCCCTCTAGCAGCTGTGATTACTAGAAAAAAATTTCCTTTATTGCCTACATGATGTGTCCATAACTGCAGTCAGACATTTGAAAAGTTACATTTTGGATCCTCTAAAAGGAAGTGAGAAATATAAACAATTTCAATTAGTAAAGTTTCCTAAATTTCCTTAGACAACTCTAAAATTTGGGTGACAGATCAAAGAATTTCTTCAGTTTCTTTAACCTCATTCCTCTCTCTTCTCTCCTACTTCCCAGAATGTCTCTAACACAGGCAGTGCTCTGTGTTGTTATTTTATTTATTAATCTTTTTTTCAAAGGAAAATTATTCAGGGAGTTAGTACAACACAATATGGAAGGATCATGAGTAGTTGGGTATAAATGTTCCTATAGATATTTATTTTTATCATAAAGATTCATACTCATATCACTTCATTAAACTTTATATTTCCATGTTATTAAATAAATCAAGTATTTATTGATTAGGAGAATAAGACATTGGAAATTTCTGTTCTACTGTCATTGAAAGGAAATTCTAATCTAAAATCTTGATGTGAGATTCTATAATATCCCAATTTAGATTTAATATAAAACACATGTATATTTGAGTTTTCAGCATTCTCACCATATGGCAATAACAAGATTTTAGGATTAGGAAATTTCCCTGTAGATTATAGATATAAGTTATATATATCTTAATTTTAGTATCCAAAATTTGCTCAAGAATCATATTAAAACAATTAAGAGAATACTTATTTTGACCTGAAATGCTGATATTTACTTTACAAAAATATAGAAATTTTAAATATTGTAACTTCGATATACACATATAGCTCCTTCAAAAGGCATCAGTATAAACTCAGTAATGAACAAGGAAACATATATATGAATATATTTTCATATCCAATTCCATATTCAAAACCAAAGGAAAGAAAAGTAAATCCCCTAGGAACTGAATTGCAAACGAAAATTAAAGCCATAACAGTGAACAAGAGTTGAAACAGCTATTATGTTAGCAGGTCCCTATAGCCTCATTAATGTTTTCTCATCAATGAGAGAAGGACAAAAAATGCACTCATTAGCTAGCAAAGGAGCTATTCTGGGACCTATAAACTCAAAAATTACCAATGGCAAAGGCAACATGCTCTTGAAACAGCCATAAACCAGTAATCAAGGTGAAGAATTTTGGAAGAACACTGTCAATTAGATATAGAAAAGGGAAATAGAAACCTTAGTTAAGTCACCTGGAGGCCTGTGAAGGAAAGAAATGAGAAATATGAGGGATTTAGTATTTAAAGATAATGATGGAAAAATATTCTAGAATTAAAAAGACAGACTGATAATCACAAAAAAGACCAAAAAGGGATAGTTAAAATGCTGAAAATGAGAAACAAAAAATAAAATTATATTTATCCACAGCAAAGTCATAAAGCATATTTTCCCATGGTATAATAGGAAATAGACTGATAAGAAATATCCAGTTGGTAGCAATAGATGGCAGTATCAAAGCATAAGGAGAAATACTGGTCAATCTAGAGTATTTTACCTAGATGATCTTATTGAAGATACTTTTCAGAACTACAATAATAGGAAACTCAGGAAGGAGAGAATAAAACTCATAAAGAAGGAATAGGATAAATGAAAGATGCAATAATGAGCACCGTAATTGGCAAATTTATGTAGACAAAATTGTGATTAACACAAAAATTGAATTGGTGGAAAATAAAATTTAACTAAAAGTCTAGATCTCAGTATGTGAACAAAAGAGAAGAAGGTCCAAATTAAAGTTAAAATATTCTACATTTATAGTTAAATTCAGAAGGTAACAAATAAACTTAGAATTTGAGAACATGTGAAATATGTATAATAAGAAATAGAAGCAGCCTAGGAATATTAAGACATTATGATTAACTACCAAATTAGCATAGGAATATGAAGAGTGAAGAAAAGATACTTAAAGCAAAGAAAGAGAAATACATTGGAGTATTTAAAATGCATTCTAAAAAGCATATATTGAGATAGAAGTAATATATGTAAATATTCAGAAAATTAATCCAAAACAAAAAATAGATTCAATATCACAAAAAGGGGTAGAAAACTCTTAACTTTATGCACCTTTTAAAATATATTCCTGAAATATGATGATAATAGAGTTTGAAAATCAAGGAATAGAAAAAAAGACTTAACTGAAAAAAGAAAACAAAAATAAAATTTGATGGGGCAATTATATTGAACAATATAAATTTTAAGGAATATTCTAACAAATACATAAAAACCATAAAATATTATACACCAGTCAAAATTTATTTGAATTAGATTAACAATTCTACATTATGTTTGGAAATACGTATCAAACTCTTTAATAAACTGATTAAGAATTAATAATGACAGCTAACATATTTTGAGTTTTTACTATGTAATGACTACAATACTCCTTTACATTTCTTATTTAACTGATTTCTTTTTGGATAAGGAAATATTTTTATCCTCATTTTAAAGATGACATAAATACTGAACAGAGATATTCAGTAATATGTCTAAAATAAAACAGCTAGCAAACATAGTATCTACAATAGTCAAACTCTAAAGTCACTGCTTTTACTTACTAAAATAAAGTTACCTCTTTTGAACAACCAAAGTAAAGTGTGAAAAATACTTCATAACTCCAACATAATTTTCAAAAAATCATGTTTTTAAAAATAATCAGATCAAATCTATAAAGAAAAACTTGAATAAACACCCAAGCAGAAAAATTTTACTTTCTCTGATGAAAATGAAGTGTCATTTGAAAACAACTATACAAATCCACATCCAGAAGCAAAAGAAAAACAAACCAAGCAACAAAACACACACATATATTTGGACAATATCTAATAACATAAAATAATATAAGTTAAATCATATTTAAGGTATATAATATTCAAATAGAAGAAAAATGAGAACATCATATAAAACCAAAAGCTTGTGAGATTCTTAGAGAAAAATGTGTATCCTTTGATACATGTATTAAAAAATAGAGATTTAATTTGCAAAACATTGAAATCATGAGGTTAAAAATAAAATTTGAATAAGACCAAGGGCTCTGGAAGGAAAGAAATACATGTGTGTTTTTTTAAATCAGAAATTTTTGAAAATGAAAATGAAATTATAAAAATGAAAAACAATATTTTAGAAAAGTTAGATCATTTGTTTCATAGAATATTTTATACTCTGGATTTTTACTGATTACTCATAAAGTTTTTTTTTTTAATTGCTCTATTTCCTATAATCCTTGTATCAGTCAGGGTTCTGTAAGCAAAATAGAACCAGTAAGGGAGAGATTGAGAGACTGAGGGAGAGACAGAAACATAGAGACAGAGACAAAGAGTAGGGGAGGAGAGGGAAGAGATATTTCCTCAGTTTTCTTCTTAAGGCCTTTCCCCTGACTGGATTTGAGGTCCACCCAGATTATCAAAGATAATCTTCTCTGTTTAAAGTCAGTTGATTGCAGATAATAACTGTATTACCAACACACATTTTAACAGCAATACTTATTACTTAACTGAATTACTAGGAACTGTAGTTTAGTTACCTTAACAAGTGAAACTAATCAACACCGATTATACTAGCTTTGTCAACTTCGCACTCATACACATTTCTTTAAACCACACTTAATATCCAAATAAAAACTGTCATACTTTTGCCTACGACAATCCTCTTCACACCTAACAACATGATAATCTTTTACCTAGTAAAAGAGGCAAAGTCCTTAAATACTATTTACTCTTCTTCTTGATACCCTATGATAATATCCTGCTTTATAGCTAACTCTGATTAATAATCTCATGTTAGATAAGGGGATAAAAGAGAGAAAAAAAGGAAGATATTTGCTCAATGTATGCATATATTCATATACATACAGACATGTAAACACATTCATTAAAAAAAAGGAAAATACTTATAATAATTAAAGTCTTCATTTGTGCAACTGGCCACATGGTTCTAATTGGTGTTTATAATAGCCTTCTCTCTCTACTCATTCCCTATTCCCATCATCCCCAGCAAACCTCAGATCTTGTGGTTGCTTATCTGGTGGGGTCACTGCAACCTACATCTTCATTAGTTGGCCTGCCCTGCCTGAATTGGATCGTACCTTTCCACTGACTTTAATCACCTTATGGTGTCTCTTATATTCCAGCCATAATCATCCTTACTTCTATTGTGCAGTGGCAGTTCAATTTCCCTTTGATAATCAAGATCATTCATCCCAGCCAATATAGTTACTCCTTTGCCTGTAAATTCAGAAGGTCTATGAGTAGATGGATAGCAGTCCTAATTCAATTCAATAGAATCATTGTTGTATATTCTGGTAGTAGTGTCCTTCTCTTTGGAGCTAAGACCTCTAGATCAACAGAGCATAAGTTCCCAGGGACAGAATATAAAATTTTTGCTAGAAAAATTTTTATCTTTTTCCTTGACTCTCTACCACATGTTGGCACATGACATCCAGAGTTCAGAGGTGATATTAGGGTCATAGAAGTTTTGGCTACTTTTGACAACCAATGAAAATATGTGCTAGCCAATGAGTTTATCTTTGCATTTCACTCCTTTGATATTAGCTTTCAAGATATCCAGGACATTGATGACTACCAAAAGCAATGTTGTTTTCAAACGTAGCTTCCCTTAAAGAAATGAAAGTTAAATTGCGAGCTTGAATAAATAGTCAGGTTTGATGAAGCAGTAAACAAGATTCTATGATACTTGGGATCTCTGCCCAGGAACTAATTCATGCCTTCACTCACATGAAAATCACTTGAAGTGAATCACACCAAGGCCTGCCTTTCTGCCTTTCTCCAAGATCCTTACCAAACTCGCGCACGCAGGTGCACACACACACACACACCAAAAACAAAAACAAAAACAAAAACAAAAAACAGCTGATGTCTTTACTAGAATATGCAGTCCAGGGTCAAAATAATAAAATGCCTTCAAATAAAAATATATGAATAATCAACAGTATACCATCTCTAAACTGAAATTGTTGGAGCAGACAGACTAAAAATAAAGATGTTAAATGAATTTAAGAAAATTAGAGTAGTCATGAGCAATGTGCTAGAACATAAGAAATCATAAAAAATAATATACAGAAAATATCACTATTGAAAAAAATAACATATAAGATGAAGAAAGAAATATCTGTAATAAATGCAGCATGGATATAGATGAAGAATAAATTACAGAGTTGGAAGATCTAGTTATACAAGGCAGAATAAAAAAATTGATAAGAATTATATTTTGTAAGATTAACAAAAGACCAAGACAATAGGAAAGATCCTACTTGCAGAATATCCTGTCACATTTTTTTAAAAAGTGGTAGAACATGAAATTTAAAATTAAAGAAGTAAAAAAGATAAATATTCTCATTGACATATGAATTTCCCAATGAAAGATAAGAAAAAGCCTGCTATAGATATGATAAAATAAATTTTAAAAAGTGAATTATAGTAAGAACGTTTTAATTCTTCCAGAGAAAAAGAAGTGGCCATTCAAAACAAAAAAACAAAAATTAAAAAAAAAGAAAAGAAACAAACGTAAAGAAAAAAGGAAAAAAGGGTGTAATAATTTCATTCTTAAAGGAAAATAATTAGAAATAAGCATCTACCTCCTGCTACATTTATTTAAATAATGTAAGTATTTTTAGAGATATATGAACATTGCTGTGCTAAACAAAGTCCTACATTGAAACAAAAAATAAGGTGTGTTTCTAAAAAATGCACCCTATAAAATCTAATTGATGTTAACATAAGTTGACTGGACAGTGAAAAAGAGGACAAAGGTATGAGTTTGCTAAAACACTGTTGGTCTGGAAGATATATATATACATACATATATATATATATATGTATGTATATATATATACACACACACACACATACATACACACATGTGTATATACATATATATATATATATACATACACACACGTGTATGATTATATATATAATATATATGATTACAAATAAGATATGAAGGTCGGTTAAAAATAATGACATGGGTTCTTAATTTAAGAATGGTATTTTAAAACAAATATATTATGTATATCTTCAAAACATGCAGAAGATAACATAACAAGATAACAATAACAAAGCAAGAAAAAGAAAAAAAGAAATATCAAAGGCAAGATGACATAGTGTAGCAGATTTAAAAAAATAATATAACTGAAAATATAAATCCTAATAAAATAGGCGGTACGTTAGTATAAATGGATTGAGCTCCCAAGTCCCTTCAAATGGCATTAAACATGCAAAATAAATAATAAGCAAACCAAAAATAGATCTTAATATTCAAAATAACTTTATTTAAAAAGATGTATGAAAAATTCATGAGCTAAAACAATCTTGGGAATCAGTATTAATATCTGATATATAAAAACATAATTTAAAGCAAAAATAAATGTATAGAAAATAGTCATATATTGGTGAAATAAAGAATAGAGAAAGAATATCTAACCATCATATATTTGTAGCTAACTAAAAATATATGTCAAAACATAAGTGAATCGGTTACCAAAACTGAAGAAATATTGTATCTACATTTGTAGCAGAATATTTTTTAACTTGCCTAACTCAGAAACTAATAGATTAACTGACAAAAATTAGTAAGTAGTAATATTAAGACCTAAACAATATGGGGTGCCTGGGTGGCTCAGTTGGTTAAGAGTCAGACTCGGTCTCCGTCATGATCCCTTGGTTTGTGAGTTTGAGCCCTGCCTTGGGCTGGCTCTGTGCTGATAGCTCAGAGCTGGAGCCTGCTTCAGATTCTGTGTCTTCCTATCTCCCTTTCTCTCTGCCCCTTTCCCACTCACACTCTGTCTTTTTCTGTGTCTCTCTCAAAAATAAACAAAATTAAAAAAAAAATTAAAAACCCTAAATAATATAATTGTTAAAGCTAGAAAGGTGACATTACAAATGGAAAATATTCAAAGGAGAATACTTTCTTCCTAAGTACTGTGGGGAAATATAACTACAAACATAATCTTTCAAACCAGAAAGAAGGTAGTAGAGAAAGAAAACAGTTTTTATCATAAATAAGCATAAAACCATGTGTAATTCGTATCATAGGTAATCCTCCAAGAGACTGCAAAGACAGAAGGAAATCTCCCCCTTTTATATGTAGCCAACCATATACATTCCATTACAGACATATTTCTAGATAAATAATAACTAGTCTTCAAGTAAGAGGATTTGACAGTGCCATTTAGCACACCTGGTATTTACTTGGTAATTGGGGTGATCACCGATGTTAGATAATTGGCTTTATCCAAAGGAGAAACAAACCACATGTGTTTATGACAGGAAGTAGTTTTGCAAATTTGGAGTTAGGTGCCCACCAAAGGCTTCTACCATCCTACTAGAAACCGGGAGATCCTGAGGCCATCTTCCTTGATGTTTACATTTGAAAGAGATGTTTCTTGAATCTTGAGAAAGGCATTGTGTGTCTTAGAACTGACAAAAGGTCTATATAGTTTTCAAAAGGATTTATGTACGTATTAAAGAGAGGAGAAAGTACTTAAAGTTCATGGTGTTTTCTAAGTGAAAAAGAAAAGAAGGGAGATTTCTTACCTTACTTTCCATAGGGTGAATTAAGTTTTTATTTTTAATTTTCATTTGTCCTTATAGCACACAGATGATTTTTATACAAATAGAAGATAGAGTATATGCTAGGTTATGAAAGTAGCTCAAAATTTCAAATAAAACCTCTTATCTAGACTATATTACCTCAGAATAATGAACTGTAATGATATAATAACAAGAACGCCTGAAAATGTCCCATATCTGTGAAAATTAAATTATACAGTATTGCGATATTTGAGCTAAGAAGAAGGCATGGTAAAGTTAAAAAGGAAATTAAGAAAAGCTTAGAGTTGACTAATAACAGCCTGAAGAGAAAAACTTATGTAACCTGAGGCAAAAAAAGCTAAAGAAAAGCTAAAGCTTTAAGAAAAAAAGCTAAAACCAGAAGTATTCAGAATTTAACAAGAAAAAAAAAAAAACAAATAAAGCAATAGAGTAACCTACAGAAAAGAGGACAAAATTCACATTAAATATGAAGGACAAAAATTAATAAAATTGAGAACAATAAAAACAAATTTAGAAATAACAAGGGAGATATTTAAAAATAATCAAGATACCACTCTGACAATACTAATGATATCACATTAACGTTTTAATATATTTATCTATGTAAATGAACAGAAATAAAAGATAAGATGATAAATCATACATATGTTAATACGTTTTTTTGAAATCTAGATAAAATGGCTAAATTCCTAGAAACATGCAAAATCAGTGCAAAAAATAGAGAAATTGCAAGTAACCATTAAAAATGAATTTAGTAATGATAGCTTTTTAGTAATGATAACTTCTGGGAAAGAATTTCAATTTAAAATGAAACCTGACGTTATGAGATACAGAATTTCACCTTATGCCTTCAGAAGAATAGCACTTAAGAACCAAGAGATTGATTTTCATTTAATGCCTGACTTAGAGAAGACCAAGACTTATCTCCTGTCCAGTGAACATCCACCAAGAATCTCTCCCCATCCTCAAGCCAATGTATTTACTGCTTGGACTCTGGCTGGACATCCGGTTTGCATTCCTAGCCCATAAATACAGCCTGCCCTAAACCCTCAAGACAGACCTGTACTAATTATGGCATGCATTTCCCCAATTGGCCATCCCTCTGCTATTCCCAAATAAACTCAATCTCTGGTAATCTGAGTTTGCCTCAGTTTACATTTTTTTTTTTTTAGGCTGACAACTCAAATAGTTTAAGCAGTAAAACACATCAAATTTTTGAGCAAAATACTATCTCTATATTATATGTTTTTCCTGAATATATGCAACAAAACAAAACAAGTGTCATTGTGCCTTTAAAAGCAGGATTCACCTCAATTTACTCGGCTACATATGACTATCATGAATCAAAAAATAACTTATTAGTTGCCTATTTAATATATGAGTGGAGGTGACCAATTTCTAAACTATAAAGTAATTCAATTACACAATTTTAAAGAAATATATTTTCAGGTGGAGATCCAGGTTTTATGAAGCCTGAGGAATATGCAACTTTTACTTTCTTTCAGGTTACATTGTTGACTTCCACCAAGATATTTGCCATCATGTTTGCATTTTAGCATGACACCAATAATTTATTTAAAAATTCACAGAATTTCTAAGTATCTATATCAAATGTTTAAATTTCCCTATATTACATCTGCCTGTATATTTCCAAATATTTGTATAATCAAGTTACTATTTTATAGCATGCATTTACTTATTAATAAGTATTTGTTGGCATTTTATCAATGAACACTTTTATCTTCAGGCAGTCTTTTGTGTCAATAGTAACCTCACATGGCACTTAATATGAAGTTGATGACTTAGAATAATTTGTGTCAGTTATGCTAAATTGTATCCAATAACGCTGATGATTCATAATCATGAGGTTTCACACACAGACATACTTACTGTTTGTATATATTCCCTGTCCTCTCTAAATAAAAATACAGTCTACTTCTCATAATTCGTACAGCAAAAAAAAAAAAAAAAAAAAAAAAAAAAAAAAAAAAAAAAAAAAAAAATTGGCTTATTTGTATTGTATGCACTGCATTACCAAATATATTTCTGACAAAGAGAACTTCAGTTTGGAATAGGCTTCAATGAAAACCATACACTCTTCTCAGGAGAAAAACAAAAATGTGTCTAGATTTTCTGGCTCTGTACATTTCAGATCATGCAGGGCTGAATGACATAGGTCACAGTCATCTCAGTACATCCCCCCTCATTTATATCTTGATGCCAGATGAGACTGCACAGTGGGAAGACGTTTCTACAATAGGATGACCAGCAAAACTGAATGGTACTTAGAAATAACTAGGACGTCCTCATGTAACAACTCCCACATATGACTCCAGAAATAACTATGATCCATACAAAAGTATCGGTTAAATCCAAGCTAAATGTGACACCAACAAATGGGGTAACCTTCAAAGGGAAGTGCAAATACAGACATCCATCATGTAGTACTATATATTGGTTAGAAGTAGCCGACAGGACATAGGTATAAACACGACAATACAAACATAAACACAAAAAGCATTTAGATGAAAATCTTAATGTATTTTAGAACACATATTAACAAAAGTATCCATATTGACACATTATAATAATTTTCCATGTGAGGAAAATAAATGGGAGTGAAAAATAGAATAATTTTAAAATAAAATTGCTACAGGGGAGCCTAGGTAGCTCAGTCACTTAAGTGGCTGATTCCAGCTCAGGTCATGATCCCAGGGTTGTGGGATCCTGCCCAAGTCAGGCTCTGGGCTGAGTGCGAAGCTTGCTTGGGGTTCCTTCCCTCTCTCTCTCTCCCCCCACCTCTGCCTCTCTCCCTCACTCATGCACTCTCTCTCTCTCAAAAAAAAAAAAAAAAAAAAAAAGGAAAATGAGATATTTATGGAACTACAATCTTCAGCTTTTCTTAACATGGGACCTATTCACAAAGCATCTTTACTTTAAACGTCAAAATCACTCAAAAGTTAGAAAATCCTTGTTTCTATGTTATAATTAGTTATACAAAATGAGGTTGGTAATGAACTTGCCTAAAAATACATTTAAACTTTCTCTAAGAATAAATAAACGTTTTTTTTTAATTTTTTTTTAACATTTATTTATTTTTGAGACAGAGCATGAACGGGGGAGGGGCAGAGAGAGAGGGAGACACAGAATCGGAAACAGGCTCCAGGCTCTGAGCCATCAGCCCAGAGCGGACGCGGGGCTCGAACTCACAGACCGCGAGATCGTGACCTAGCTGAAGTCGGATGCTTAACCGACTGCGCCACCCAGGCGCCCCTTAAATAAACGTTTTTAACATAATAATTTAAAACTGGGGTGCCTGGGTGGCTCAGTGGGTTAAGCATCTGACCCTTGATTTCAGCTCAGGTCATGATCTCACGCTTCTTGAATTCAAGCCCCACTTAAGGCTCTGTGCTGACCTAGAGGGACCTGCGTGGGATTCTCTCTCTCTCTCACTCTCTCTGTCTCTCTGTCTCTCTCAAAATAAATAACTAAATATTTAAACATTTTAAAAATAGGGGTGCCTGGGCTCCTGGGTGTCTCAGTGGGTTAGGCATCTGACTTCTGCTCAGATCACGATCTCAAGGTTCAGGAGTTTGAGTCCCACATCAAGCTCTGAGCTGTCAGCACAGAGCTTGCTTCAGATTCTGTCTCCCTCTCTCTCTGCCCCTCCCTCGCACTCTCTGTATCTCTATGCCACCCCTCCCCCATCTCTATCTATTCTGTCTAGGACACAGAAATAAACTGGAGACAGGAGAATGCCAAAAATCTTTATGAGGTCTAGGTTTTAAAGAATTTTCAGATTCTGATTAGTCTCCCAAAAAAAACCATTCAAAAATACAGATAATAAAGGAGTCTTTCAAAAGGAGTTTTCAGTATTACCATCCCCCTTTTCTTTTATAATAGGATCAAATATTTCTCAGCTTTACTTCTACCTTTCACAAACATTACCAAACATGAGGAAAGGAAGAATGAACAAGTGTCATGCACATGGTGATCCTCCTTTACATTTCTTTTGTGTCTGTATTCCATTGATAGTTTGAGTTTTAATTTCAATTTTTTTTTTATTTTTTAAGCTTGATTTCAATTTCCCTAGCAAGGTGTTCAGCTATATTTTTATTTCTTATGGAAGCTTCAAATTGGCTTTAACCCTATAAAATTGCATTTATATATTTCTTGCCTGGCTTCTATTTGTTTGGTGTCTCTATTTTCATGTTAGTTTTCATGAAAAAAAATTCTTTAAGGAAACCGTCTTGCCATTAGTTTCTGTGAAATGCCTTAAAATTATTTCTTGGCAATTCTCCAGTTTTCTGGGGGGTATTTTTCTGATATTCTTAAATATCCTTTTCTCTTGACACTCTATTCATTTATAGCATCTTTACATAGTGTAACATAGCCCACTATAACAATGGTTGTGTTGAGTTCTTTACAGTTATTATACTCCTTTGGGAGTGAGTAAACAGCTGTTTGTTGAGGTATTCTGGGAAGAAATGGGAGTGATACAGTGAACTTAACAAGACTTAAAATCCTTCTCATAAAATCATCCATGTTCTCTTTTCTAGTAGCATGCACCCTCTCTGCTCTTATAGATGTAGGTAGCTAATATTAAATCCCAGGTATTCAGGGCTTTTTAAATGTAATAGTCATTGTTTTCTGTCTTTTCTTCTCCAGGTTCCATATATACAAGACTTCTCAGAAAGGAAAGTGTTTTGATTCTTCCTTTCTTCCTTTCTCCCTCCCTTTCCCCTCCCGCTCTTCCTTACCTCTTTCCTTTTTCCTGTATATTAAGTGCATTTTACACAAAGTGAAATGCATAGTTCTTAAGTGTGAAGCTTGGAGAATATTAACCTATGTCTATTCCTGGGTATACACCACCCAGATTGAAACAAAGAGTATTTCCATCCACCCAGGGAGTTCCCTCCTGTCCCTGACTTCTCCCACCTGCCTTCATAAACACTCCTTACAATTGTATTAAAATAAATTAGTTTTGCTATTCTAGAAATTCATATACATGTAGTCATATAATATAAACATTAACCTCTTTGGCTCAACTTATTGTCATTAATTTAAATCCATGTAGTTTATGTGTCACTTTCATTTCTGTATACCATTCAATAGGAGTAATTTACAATTTGTTTATCTGTTCTGATGATGGGCATTTGGGCTGTTTCCAGTTTTTGGTTATTGTAAATAAAATTGCTATGAATAATTTGTAAGATTGTGTGTGTGTGTGTGTGTGTGTGTGTGTGTGTACATATGTTCTCATTTCTTGCATGTATATTTTTGGAGTGGAACTGCTAAGTGTGAAGGAATACACTCAAATTTATTGGAAACTGAAAATTTGTATTGCATTTTTTGTTGTTTACACTCCCACTAAACACGCATGAGCAATTCCGTTACTCCATTTCCATTCATTCAGTTGGTTTTATCAGTCTTTTGAATTCTAGTTATTCTGCTGAGACAGTGGTAATGCAATGTGGCTTAAATTTGTATTCAAGTAAACCTGTCATTAGTAAACTAATGATGTTGGGCTACTGCAGGGAAATGAATATTGAAGGCTTTTACCACATTTTAAAACTGGATTATCTGAATTTTTCTTATCAGTTTGTAGGATTTCCTTAAATATTTTAAATATAAGGCTTTTGCCAGATAATATATTGCATTTATTTTCTTCCACTCTTTGACTTGCCTTTTAGTTTTCTTAATGATCTTTCATGAACATTTAAATTATTTCATTTAAAACCTTTCATTATATTATAATGCCTAACTTTTATGACTTTTTAAACTTACCTAAGGCAGCATCACCACCCAAACTTGGGTCACAAAACCATTTTTCTTGGATTTACTCTAGAAGCTTTACTGTTTTAAATTTTATATTTAAATTGATGATCCATTTCAAATGAAATTTTGTGTATGGTGTGAGATATGAGATAAAGGTAACTTTTAGCCATGTGGATATTCAGTTGCCCCTCCAAGATTTATTAAGAATATGTTATTTTTTCCTGGAATTTCATTTGTTTCATTATCAAATATTAAGTGCCTACACATGCGTACATTTATTTTTGAAATAGTATATTTCTATTTTGTTAATCTGTCCATTCTTGTGTCAGTACCACATTCTCTAAATTATAATATTTAATGCAACAGCTTAGATCTATATGCTAAGTAAAAATGAGTCTCAATAATATATGCCTCCATTTATGTAACAAAGTAAAATAATAAAATATAGAGATGAAGAATGGAGTAGTAATTTCCAGAGGTTATCAGAATTAATACTATATTGTTCTATAGATAAAACTTACATTTTAAAAATGTGTTCTCTAAATAGTTCATGATATCCATGTATTATCATTATAATAAACTTGCTTTAAAATATGTCAAAAATTAGACAGCATGATGTGTAAAGAATAAATACTAATGTGTTAAGTAATAACATTTAACATAATTGAATTGTTGAGAAAAATCTGCAGTTTTTACCCTTACTTTCACCAGCATTTTGGTGTCATCTGAAGGTAATTAACAAAAATTCTTGGAACATACAAGAAATGTCTCAGTGAAAAAAACTGAAAAAATAAGGATGTATGAAAAGAAATGATGTGCAAATGGACAAAGTCTAAAAATTTCAGTCACAGGGCAAAAGTATACATATTTCTACATTGATAATCCAACCATAATCAATCTTAATTACCTAAATTAAATTCAGCCCCTAAAACAATAATGTAAAAGCATTACTATCTTCCATGACACAAGTATTCTTATTGTTCAACAAATGTTAACATACAATTAAAATTTAATAATCCTTTATAGAATTTAAGTACATATGAAGTGATAAAGTTAATATGGTTAATTCATTAAGAAGGTTTTCACAATTATTTTTCTTTAAAGTTAATAACTTTTGTTCATGAAATGTTAATATTCTTAGTATCTATGATTTTTCAATAGCATATATTCTAGCTTATATATTTTTCCAGATTATTTAGTCATTTATACTCTAAGCTAGTGATAATTTATATTTAGCCTTTTCAGCTAATATATATATATGTATATATGAACACATACATATATATACATATATTTGTATATATGCATACATAGATATATAGATATATAGATATATAGATATATATATATGCTACTTTTGTCAATTAGCAGAATGCCAATAACTAATTGTGTTGTAAAAATATTCAAATACAGTTTTAGGTAATGTTGAAATTAAGGAAAATATTGCTATGGTATGAAAATATAACTGCTAATGCTAAGGATGGAGAAGGAAACAATTTGAAAGTTCATCCTGCTAATTTTCTTGGTAATGCATAAAATATCCCTTATTAACAATTTTCTATCATTCAAATATCTATAACTGTCCTGTCAACACTCCTTCACTTCTTAGCCTTCAGCACTGTGTACTTGGTCAAAGTCTCATGGAAACAAATTGACAAAAAATTTTGAGTTCACTCCACATCTTAGACTCGTTGGGGCTCTAAACTTTCACACTAACCAATGCTTGCTACTAAAGCTTAAGAAATTTTGTCTTTACGCCAGCAAATGTCCTCTGTCCCTGTGTGTTTGCACCTTTTCTCCCTGTGAGTCAGCGACGTAAGGGTTACTTGATCTATTTTCTCTTAACAAGTGTTTACTCCTCTGCACGTTGCTTCATTTATATTACTAAGAAGCTATTATTTTGCAACATATTTAATTTTTTGCAATGTTAGGATGGAGTGAAAGACTGCAAATTTCAACACTGTAACCTGAAGAAGTCTGTATTATTTATTGAATAAGTAAATAAAATGGATATTTACTCGGGAATGAACTACAGAATTCACCTATAAGGACATAAGAAATCCTGAGCAAATTATAAAATCAGTTGTAGAGTTTATAGGTGAGTTTTATTAAAACATGGGATGGAATACTTTTGTTATTTAAACCTTTCCAGAATCCAGAACATAATTTTAAAATCTCAGCTTATTATTATGCAGAAATAAATCAGATACAAAATTGAACACAGTCCATAAAATGTAAACCACAGCACGAGTTTATGTATGATCAAAGTCGGCACTGGTATTTAGCCAGTTAACAACACAAGAACCAGAATAATTACTAACTGGTTTTGTATCTTCTGTAGCAGTTGTGGTTGTGTTTAATTCTATTCTTTCTGTTTGGCAAGTGTCAAACTTTATTGGCCGATGCTTTCTATAGTAGGCATTAATTTTTAAAACTGAATGTTATATTTCTATGCTTATTTCCACCCTGTAGTTTATAATATTGTCATTTATTTCTGAATGCTGTGTTATACATCTGTCTTTCTAAAATACTTTTATTTTGATCATTCTTTAATGAGAATAATATCTGGTACTCACTGGTTAAAAATATTATCTTAATCATAAAATCTGCCTGTTTCTAAATGACATTCCATGTTACTGCCCTGTGAGATGATTCCTCTTTCATTCTAATACTATTTAAATTAATAGTGCCATAAAATATGTTTTGATATTATATAGGACAACTTCCTTCTCATTGCTCTTTTTTCACACTGCCATTGGCTTTCTCTGCACATAGTCTCTTTTGGTTATACTTTAAAATAATCTTGTTTTATTAAGTTCCTTTACAATTGAAATGAACTATTACGTTATTTTTGGAATCATCAACATCTTTGAGTAATTCCATGCAGAAAATAAAGTGTGTCTTCTCATTTATGTAAATATTTCCTTGCTTCTTAGTAATATTTTAGAGTTTTTAAAATATGTATATAGATACCACATAGTTCTTCCTAAGTTTACTTTTAGATGTTACCTGTTTTTTATGTTTGTGAGTGAGATATTTTTAAATTACTCTTTTCTAAATACTAAATGCTTATCTCTAAAAAAGCTTTTTTATATTAGTGGGGTACTAGAGAATAAGCCCAATTTACTGAATTACTTTACTTATTCTAATTACTAGTATTGATAAACAGTAAAAGAGATGGAAAATACAGAAAGACCAATTACTCTGGAGGCAATTTGGGAATGTTGTCAAAGATTGACTTTTCCCAAAGAGCACTGGGCTCCAAAGCCAATTCTTTGAAAACTTCAGGAATAGATAATGCCAAATGTTATTTAAACTGCTTCAGAGCCCAGCAAGAAAAGAGGAGCTTTGAAATTCTTTTAACAGAGTCAGTATGATATTGATGCCAAAACCTAAAAGTACAGAATAATCTCACTTGGGAATACTGAAGCAAATATCTTAAATAAAATATTATAAAGTAGAAGACAGAAAAACTTCCAAAGGATTATGCAGCATAGCAAATAGGGCTTTAGTTCATGGTTCAATCATAGGAAATCTATTTCTGTATTTCAAAATATTTGTGTCAGTAGAAAAATATAACCTTTGTAGAGGACAGAATGTCACTGGATAAAATCAAATGAGATATGTATTTAAATTAGAGATATACAGATATATGTTAAATCAACAATCAGAAACAAGCTTTAAAGTGCAACACTAAATGAATATAACTACCATAGGCCTGGTTTTATAGAAGCTCAACAATGATGCTAGAGACTAATGTGAAAAGGCTAAATTTGGCAAGGGAGATTCAAAATCATTATCTGGTATCATATACCTGAAAATTTGAAGAAAATCAGTTAAAAAAATAGTAGATATTATATTAATATTTATAAAGCTAATATACAAAGATCAGTTTATTTTCTACATTTATCACTTACTGAGTAGATCATGCAATAGAAGAAATAATTTTATTTCCAACAAGAACATAACTGCAAAAATACCTAAAAGATGAATCAACAAGAAATGTTGATAACTTTTCCTGAAGGTGTATTTCTATTGGTGTCAATTTTTGAATCTGTTTACATTTTCTGATTTATAAGATTATAAATCACGTTTTACCTGATTAAACATTAAACAAAGGGAGTAACAAAGAAAACAAACACTTGTGTACTAAGTGGAAAAAGGACAGTAAGCACACACACACACACACACACACACACACACACAGACACAGATACACAAATATACAGTTACATTTCTCCAATTTCTTGCAATATGAGTGGTTTTCATGTATTTATTAATATTTGTATTTATTCTTTCCAGAATTGCATTTTCTTAAAATTTGTATCTTTTACAACTGGGTTAGAGTGTTCTTCATTGATTCAAGGGGATCTTTATATATTGTTAATATTATTCTGTAGTCAGTTATATGCATACTAATATTTTCTATAACCATTTACTACTTTTATTATTTGCTTATTGTGCCTTTTTAAGTTTTTAAGTTTTTAAAATTATATTTAATATGATTACTTATTTATGAGAGAGAGAGAGGGAGAGGTGGGAGGGGGCAGAGAGGGAGAGAGAGAGAGAGAGACAGAATCTGAAGCAGACTCCAGGCTCTGAGCTGTCAGCATAGAGCCTGATGCAGGGCTTGAACTCATGAACCACAAGATCATGACCTGAGCCAACGTCGATTACTTAACCAACTGAGCCACCTGGGTGTATCTGTGTTGTTTTTTCATAAAGAGAGATCATATGGGTACAATTTAAAAGTTTTATGGCATATATATCAATATCGATATATATGTCAGGGTGATTGATGGGACTAATTGATCTACACTAAGAACATTTTGATTTTTGATAGTTTTTAGTTCAACTGTATATACATTTTCCAAATATTTTTATTTTTTCAACGTTACACAGACAAATATGCATACGGTTGCAAGATTAATGGTTATTGGGAACAGCATGGAAGCTTTTTGTGTGTCTTGCATCCATGAAATACAGCCAGACCAACAATAAACCATCCTACACACCTAGAAAACTGATTGGAGGATTAACACAACAATCTTCACAACCTGAACCACAGAATTCAGCAGGTATGAGGCACAGAGAGATGAACTTGGGGAGCGAGAAGCTACGAAAGGTAAGGAACCTCTTTTGTGGGTGGAGAAAAGACGGAAACTGGGAGGGGAGGAGCATACAGGAAAAGCATCCCTCCCCAAAAGCAGCTGGAGAGAAAATGGAAAATTGGAAACAGCCATAGGGACTAAACTATAAAGGGAGAAAGGAGAGGGTTTAAATTCCATTAAGACTGTAAACAAGGGGAGCACAAAGGCTGCAACTCCCCAGCTCAATTCTTGGCGGTGATCTCGAGGGAAGGACGAATCTCCAGGAACAGAATGGGGTCCAGGAGATTCTCAGGCCACACAGGGAAAAGAGGTTCCACTGCTGGAAGGACATTTGGTAGAGACTGTTGAAGCCACCTGGTCCCAGCAGACACTGGAAGGCAGCCACATGCGCTGGTGCTGGGGCAAGGTCATTGAGGGTGAAGCCTGGTGCCAGATGTGTGTTGTGATTTTCCATAATCCCTGAAATGGTGCTGCTACTCTGTCTCGCGAACTTTTTCTGGGGTGGGCCGGCACCTGGTCACAGTCTCGGGGCACCAGCAACAGCACGGTCCAGCGGGCGTTCCTGGGTGCAGCTGATATTTGTCCATTGCTCATTAGGCCATTGCTTGGTGAGACCCTCCTGCAGAGGGGCGGAATGGGTCAAAGCTGCAGCCCTTCAGAAGTAAGGGGCCAGGGAAAACAGCCGCATCTGAGACAAAACTCGGGAGAGAGGTACTGCCTGGGGCCTGGTCATGGAGAGTGAAAAAGTGGGGAGTGGATGAGAGCTAAAGAAAGAGAAATGGTGCACGATTGCTGATCCAGGAGAACAGACTGGGTAGCTGGGTGGCGCCATTTTCACCGTTCCCACGCATGTGCATATGCACCTAGGAGCATCACAACAATCCAACTCAGTAGGCTAGCTGCAGCATCTAGTGGAGAGTGGAGCTGTTACACCGAGCCCTGCCTAACTGGGCCAACTTCACTCTTCAAGAACACAAACCTCACCACCGGCTTAATTTATGGACTATAAAGAACTAAATAGATTGACTTCTAGGGGAAAACAAAGCAATTTCAGTGCTACTTCAATCTGTTAGCAGGTTCATCTATTCAATTTTTTTTCTCTCTCTCTTTTTCTTTTTCTCTTTTACAAATCTTTTCTTTTCCTTGAATACAGAAAGAGAAAAATTCATTTTTATTTTCAATTTTTATTAAAAATATCTGTCTTTAACTTTTATTACATTATTTTTTACTTTTTTGTACTTTTTTCAAATTCTACTTTACTTCCAGCATTTTAATTTAGTCAACTTCAGTGTCCTCACCTCTTCAAATTTTCAATTTCCTTTCTTTTCCTTCATTTTCTTTTTTCTCTTTTTCATTTATTTTCTTTTTCTTGAATACAGAGAGAGAAACACTTCATTTTTACCTTCAATATCTTTTGAAGATATATTTATATAATTTTTATTACTATATTTTTGCTTTTATGTAAATTTTTTAAAATGCTATTCTACTTCCATCATTTTATTTTAGTCTACTACAGTGTATTCACTTTTTCAAATTTTCAAATGATTTTTCTTTTTTTATCTTTTTTTTTCATTTCTTTTTTTTTCTTAAATACAGAAAATGAAAAAAAATTCATATTAATTTTTAATTTTAATTAAAAATATTTTTCTTTAATTTTTTTCTACTATATTCTTTACTTTTTGTGTGTATTTTTTCAAATTCTATTATACCACCATCATCTCATTTTAGTCTACTTCAGTGTACTCATTTTTTCAAATTCTCAAATGATTTCCTTTTTTCTTACCACCCCCACTTTTATTTTCTCTAATCTGTCAAACTACTTTCAACACCCAGACCAAAGCACACCTAGAATCTAGCATCATCTATTCAATTTTTATGTGTGTTTTTAATTTTTAATCATAATATTTTTTAATTTTAAATTTTTTAATTTCAATTTTTCTACCTCATTAATTCCTTTTCTCCTTTCAAAATGAAAAAATGAAGGATTTCACCCCAAAAGAAAGCACGAAGAAACGACAGCCAGGGATTTAACAAACACAGATATAAGCAAGATGTCTGAACCAGAATTTAGAATCATGATAATAAGTATACTAGCTGGTGTCAAAAATAGATTAGAATCCCTTTCTGCACAGATAAAAGAAGTAAAAAATAGCAAGAATGAAATTAAAAATGCTATAACTGAGCTACAATCACGGATGGATACAGCGGCAGCATGTACAAGGCAGAACAAAGAATCAGCGATATAGAGGACAAACTTAGAGAGAATAACAAACCAGGAAAAAAGAGGGAAATTAAGGAAAAAGAGCACAAGTTAAGAATTAGAGAAATCAGTGACTCATTAAAAAGGAACAATATCAGAATTATAGGGATCCCAGAAGAGGAAGAAAGAGAAATAGGGGTAGAACGGTTATGTGAGCAAATCATAGCAGAAAACTTTCCTAACCTGGGGAAAGACACAGACATCAAAATCCAGGAAGCACAGAGGACCCCCATTAGATTCAACAAAAACCAACCATCAACAAGGCATATCATAGTCAAATTCAAAAAATGCTCATGCAAGGAGAGAATCATGAAAGCAGCAAGAGAAAAAAAGTCCCTAACCTACAAGGGAAGACAGATCAGGTTTGCAGCAGACGTATCCACAGAAACTTGGCAGGCCAGAAAGGAGTGGCAGGATATGTTCATGCGCTGAATCAGAAAAAAATGCAACCAAGAATTCTGTATCCAGAAAGGCTGTCATTCAAAATAGAAGCAGATATAAAAAGTTTCCCAAACAAAAATTAAAGGAGTTTGTGACCACTAAACCAGCCCTGCAAGAAATTTTAAGGGGGACTCTCTGAGGGGAGAAAAGATGAAAATATATATACACCAAAAGCAACAAAAGATTAGAAAGGACCAGAGAACACCACCAGAAACTCCAACTCTACAAGCATAATATTGGCAATAAATTCATATCTTTCAGTACTCACTCTAAACGTCAGTGGACTCAACACTCCAATCAAAAGACATTGGGTAACAGATGGATAATAAAACAAGATCCATCTGTATGCTCTTTACAAGAGACCCATTGTAGACCTAAAGACACCTTCAGATTGAAAATAAGGGGATGGAGAACCATCTATCATGCTAATGGTCAACAAAAGAAAGCCAGAGTAGCCATATTTATATCAGACAATTTAGACTTTAAAATAAAAACTGTATCAAGAGATGCAGAAGGGCATTATATCATAATCAAGGGGTCTATAGACCAACAAAACCTAACAATTGTAAACATTTATGTGCCAAATGTGGTAGCACCCAAATGTATGAATCAGTTAATCACAAACATAAAGAAACTCATCAATAGTAATACCATAATAGTAGGAGACTTCAACACCCCACTCACAGCAATGGACAGATCATCAAATAAAAAATCAACAAGGAAACAATGGCTTTGAATGACACACTGGACCAGATGGACTTAACAGATACATTCAGAACATTTCATCCTAAAACATCAGAATACACATTCTTCTCCAGTGCACATGGAATGTTCTCAAAAATAGACCATATACTGTGACACAAATCAGCCCTAAGTACAAAAAGATCGGGATCATACCTTGAATATTTTCAGACCACAATGCTATGAAACTCAAAAGCAACCACAAGAAAAAATTTAGAAAGGTAACAAATACTTGGAGACTGAAGAACATCCTACTAAAGAATGAATGGGCTAACCAAGCAGTTAAAGAGGAAATTGAAAAGTATATGAAAGCCAATGAAAATGATAACACCAACCCAAAATCTCTGGGACTCAGCAAAGACAGTCATAAGAGGAAAGTACATAGCAATCCAGGCCTTCCTAAAGAAGGAAGAAAGATCTCAGATACACAACCTAACCTTATGCCTCAAGGAGCTGGAAAAAGAACAGCAAATAAAACCCCAAACCAGCAGAAGACAGAAAATAATAAAGATTAGAGCAGAAATTAATGCTATCAAAACCCAAAAAGCAGTAGAACAGATCAATGAAACCAGAAGGTGGTTCTTTGAAAGAATGAACAAAATTGATAAACCACCAGCCAGTTTGATCAAGAAGGAAAAGGAAAGGACCCAAATACATAAAATCAAGAATGAAAGAGGAGAGATCACAACGAACACAGCAGAAATAAAAATAATAATAAAAGAATATTATGAGCAATTATATGCCAATAAAATGGGTAATCTGGAAGAAATGGACAATTTCTAGAAACATGTACACTACCAAAACTGAAACAGGAAGAAAGAGAAAATTTGAACAGACCCATAACCAGGAAGGAAATCAAATCAGTAATCAAAAATCTCCCAAAAAATAAGAGTCCGGAGCCAGATGGCTTTCCAAGGAAATTCCACCAAACATTTAAGGAAGTTAACACATATTCTCTTGAAACTGTTCCAAAAAAGTAGAAATGGAAGGAAGACTCCCAAACTCTTTCTATGAAGCCAGCATCACCTTGATTCAAAAACCAGAGACACCTACTAAAAAGGAGAACTATAGACCAATTTCCCTGGTGAACATGGATGCAAAAATCCTCAACAAGATATTAGCCAACCGGATCCAACAATACATTAAAACAATTATTCACCGCGACCAAGCGGGATTGATACCTGGGATGCAGGGCTGGTTCAACATCCACAAAACAATTAATGTGATTCATCACATCAATGAAAGAAAGGACAAGAACCATATGATCCTTTCAATGGATGGAGAAAAAGCATTTGACAAAGTACAACATCCTTTCTTGTTAAAAACCCTCAAGAAAGTAGGGATAGAAGGATCATACCTCGAGATCATAAAAGCCATATATGAACAACCCAATGTTAATATCATCCTCAATGGTGAAAAACTGAGAGCTTCCCCCTAAGGTCAAGAACAAGACAGGGATGCCCACTCTCACCATTGCCATTCAACATAGTATTGGAAGTCTTAGCCTCTGCAATCAGACAACACAAAGAAATAAAAGGCATCCAAATCAGCCAGGAAGAGGTCAAACTTTCACTCTTTGCAGATGACATGACACTCTATATGGAAAACCCAAACGATTACACCAAGAAACTGCTAGAACCGATTCATGAATTCAGCAAAGCTGCAGGATATAAAATCAACACACAGAAATTGGTTGTATTCCTATACACCAAAAATGAAGCAACAGAAAGAGAAATCAAGGAATCAATCCCATTTACAGTTTCACCAAAAACCATAAAATACCTAGTAATAAATCTAACCAAAGAGGTGAAAAATCTATACACTGAAAACTATAGAAAGGTTTTGAAAGAAATTGAAGAATACACACAAAAAATGGAAAAAGATTTCATGCTCCTGGATAGGAAGAACAAATATTGTTAAAATGTCCATAGAACCCAAAGCAATCTACATACTCAATGCAATCCCTATCAAAATAACACCAGCATTCTTCACAGAGCTAGAACAAATAATCCTAAAATTTGTATGGAACCAGAAAATGCCCCAAATAGCCAAAGCGATCTTGAAAAAGAAAACCAAAGCAGGAGGCATCACAATCCCAGACTTCAAGGTATACTACAAAGCTGTAATCATTAAGACAGTGTGGTACTGGCACAAGAACAGACACTCAGATCAATGGAACAGAATAGAGAACCCAGAAATGGACCCACAAACGTATGGCTAACTAATCTTTGACAAAGCAGGAAAGAATATCCAATGGAATAAAGACAGTCTCTTCAGCAAGTAGTGCTGGGAAAACTAGATAGCGACATGCAGAAGAATGAACCTGGACCACTTTCTTACACCATACACAAAAATAAACTCAAAATGGATAAAAGACCTCAGTGTAAGACAGGAAGCCATCATAATCCTCAAGGAGAAATCAGGCAAAAACCTCTTTGATCTTGCCCACAGCAAATTCTTACTCAACACGTCTCTGGAGGCAAGGGAAACAAAAGCAAAAATGAACTACTGGGACCTCATCAAAATAAAAAGCTTCTGCACAGCACAGGAAACAATCAACAAAACTAAAAGGCAACCGACAGAATGGGAGAAGATATTTGCAAACGACATATCAGATAAAAGGTTATCCAAAATCTATAAAGAACTTATCAAACTCAACCCCCCCAAAATAAATAATCCAGTGAAGAAATGGGCAAAAGACATAAATAGACACTTCTCCAAAGAAGACATCCAGATGGCCCACCGACACACGAAAAAATGCTCAACATCACTCATCATCAGGGAAATCCATATCAAAACCACTATGAGATACCACCTCACACCTGTCAGAATGGCTAACATGAACAACTCAGGCAACAACAGATGTTGGTGAGCATGAGAAGAAAGAGGATCTCTTTTGCGTTGTTGGTGGGAATGCAAGCTGGTGCAGCCACTCTGGAAAACAGTATGGAGGTTCCTCAAAAAACTAAAAATAGAACTACCCTACACCCAGCAATTGCACTACTAGGCACTTATCCACGGGATACAGGTGTGCTGTTTTGAAGGGACACATGCACCCCCATGTTTATAGCAGCACTATCAACAATAGCCAAAGTATGGAAAGACCCAAATGTCCCTCGATGGATGAATGAATAAAGAAGAAGTGGTATATATATGTACAATGGAGTATTACTCAGCAATCAAAAAGAATGAAATCTTGTCATTTTCAACTATGTGGATGGAAATAGAGGGTATTATGCTAAGTGAAATTAGTCAGTTAGAGAAAGACAAAAATCATATGGCTTCACTCATATGAGGGCTTTAAGAGACAAAACAGATGAACATAAGGGAAGGGAAACAAAAATAATATAAAAACAGGGAGGGGGACAAAAGAGAAGAGACTCATAAATATGGAGAAAAAACTG